>NC_046160.1:28439726-28699726 GCF_011064425.1 Rattus rattus | reverse complement strand
AATCCACCAAATTTTACAGTTCATACGGTTGTGCTGTATGGTATGCTAATTATATGCTAATAAGGTCACTGAAAAGTGCCCAGTAGCTGCGTTTGGCAGCACATGCCTTTGGGGGGCAGAGGCAGGCAGATCTCTGAGTTCAAGGCCAACCTGGCCTATAGAATGAGTTCCAGGACAGCCAGGGCTACACAGAGAAATTCTGAATCAAATCAAAACAAAACAAAACAACAACAAACAAAAACAAACAAACAAAAAACAAAAGAAAAGAAGGGAGAAGAGAAAGGAAGAAGGAAGGAAGGAAGGAAGACAGACAGACAGATAGGCGTGTGGCACTTACTTTACTTGGCCCACCTAGAAGGCTGGGGACACAGATGGGAACCCAAGTGTGATTTGAGCTGGTTTGAACTCTGGCTCAACCACTTGTCCAAGCCCACAGTGCAGCATTCTCAATCACTGCATGTCCTTAGAAAGGCTGTATACTCTTGGACTTACAGCCCTGAGGGGCAGGGACTGGTGAATCCCTGGGGCTTGTTGGCCACTAAGTAAGTTCCAGGAAAGTGAGAAACACTGTCTCAAAACCAAACTAAAACCAAAACCAAACCAAAACAAGAGGGATGGCTCTTGAACGACACCCAAGGTTGGCTTCTGGTACACATGCACGCACACATGCACGCACACAGGAAATCTAATTCCCCAAATGCATATGCTAATGATATTTGGAGGGCTGCAGTCCCCTTGTGAGCTAGTTAAGACTAGGGCGTGACCGCTGTGATAATCTTAGTGGCCTTGTGAAGAGAGGAAGGAAACTGGAGCTGGCATGCTGGTTGGCTGTCTTACCTAATGTGATGATGCCCTCTGTCCTCCAGGCCAGATGCCTAGCAGATGACACACCACAGGTTCTTTTTTTCCCCAGCCTCCATAACCACTGGCCAAATAAACATCCATTCTTTATAATCTACTTGGTCTTAAGTACTTTGTTATAGCAACAGAAAACAGACTAAGGCAAGTCTCTCTAAGGCCCCCGTCCTTGGAAGGTGTTATAAATACACGCGGTTTGTAGATTCCCTTTATAGGAAGGAAGGGCTGTCGGTCCTGCTGATGTTTAAATAACAATGATGGAGCCCTCAGAGATGGCTTAGAGCTTGCTGCCAATCCTGAACTCAATTCCCAGAACCCACACGGTAGAAGGGGAGAACAGGTTCTAGCAAGCTGTCCTCTGACCTTCACAGACTCCACTGGACATGTACTCCTCCAAAACACGCTTGAAAAAATCAAATAGCAATTCACAAAGTTTATAGGAATGAGAGCCTCGGGGAGGGAGACAGGAGCTGCCGGGTAGCTGTGGGAAGCCACTCTGCTCTATTCTACGGGAAGCTGGGCGAGGGTCTGAGAGGCGGCTATCCACACGTCAGAGACCCTAAGTGCTTGGCGCTTTGCTGGAGTGGCAGTAGCCTTTAGTCTACACTCTTGTGTCCTACTCTTCCGGGACCCTGAATCAGCAACTGTATTTAAAGCCTGACCAGGGATAGCCCTGAGTCTGGAGGCCTTGGTTATAAAATTAGTGAGTCAACGTCAGGCCCCTGGTGACTGGAGATTAGAGGGCAGAGGACACAAGGCCAGAGTGCCTGACATGGTGGTCTTGAAGGGACTCTGGCCAGCCGGAGAGTGGCAGACATGGCTCTGGCAGGCCTTGTCCTTCTTCATTCCCTCTGCCTCACTAAAAACTGTTGGAAGGCATTCCTACAGCCCCTGAGGTCTATTCCCTTATTTGGCCACTTCCTCTTCCTGAGGCTGACCACCAAGGTCTAGTTATCAAAGTATAGAAGCCCAGCAATCAAAAGTCCTCTCTGGCTCACGTAATTAACACGCCCAATCAAAATAAAATACCTCATCCTAACACGGGTTTCCTCCTTTATAAACCACCATTTGCCTGTGGGCCATGTCTGTCTCCTCTCTATCCAGAGGCAGTCCTTTGTCCCCCTCTCTCTTGTTCCCTTCCCCTTCTCCCTCATCCTCTATCTCCTGTCTTTGTCTTTTATCCCCTGCCCTTTGTCCCTCTGGGACAAATAAATCTCTTTATGCTAAGAGCTGAACTGGTCCTTTCAGGTCTCCGTAGGCCACTTCTCTGGAGGCCCCCCGGGAGCTTTTCTCAAACTCCCCAGAGCCCCCCGAATGTGTTCATGTTTTCAGGGTGTTCTCCCTCAGAATCCCACTGCTCAACTCCTGAGGAAGATGTTTTCCTTTTCCACACAGTGACTTCACATATGTCATTAAGACAATGGCATGCTCAGAATCAAACCGAATTTATCTAAGCCAGAAGTCTCCATGTCTCCCCATCCCTCATTTTTGTACCCCAGTGCTGGCTTCTCTGTAACTCAGGCTCCCTGCATATGATCCATCTATATCTGGGTCTGGGAGCTTCCGTTTAAAGTCCCACAGGAGAAAAGGAGAAAGAATCATTGCTGGTTGTTCCGACTTCCAAGCCCAGAGTCTGTCTCTCAGGATGCCTGTTGTTGCCAAGAGAGATGAAGCAGATGTCTTGGCAGTAGCTTCAAACGCTTCCTGCCAAACCAGGGGAGAGCTTGTCTTCAGTCTAGCTGCAGCCAAGAGAGACAAGCCCCAGCCCACATTAGTCACAGGAAATGCGCGCACACACAACGAGAGCATCACAAACCTGGGAGGCCTGCAGCTCCCGGCAGCCAGCCTCTCTTCAGCGGGATTTCAACACGGACTGCAGAAGTTGCTTGGCTAGGCTGTGACAGGCTTCAAGTGTCCAGCCTCCTCCCCCACCCCCGGGGCTGAGAGACTTCCCAGGTCATTTCTTCTTTCCCATCATGCTTTGCTCCGTGGCGTCCTGGTTTGGCAGGGAAGTTCTACCGTAACACTCCAGGTTTATCTATTTAGATATTTTAGGGAGTTGATAAAAAGCACATAGCATAATGTTTACCATTCAAAACATTCCTAAATGTCCAATTCGGTGGTATTTAGTGCGTTCACCATATGGTGCAACCGTCACCACCATCCGTTTCCAGAACATTTTACCACTGCAGGAGGCCGCTTAGCCTCAACAAGAAATTTCCTCTCACTCCTCCCTCCCTGGCCTCTGGTAAGTGGCCTCTCATCTCTCAGTCTCTGACTTTTCCATGTTTTATGAAATTCATATAAATGCTGTTCTATACATGGCTTCCTTCACTCAGCTTAGAGTTCCCAAAGCTCCCCCATCCCTTAGCTACCAGACTTGATGCACTTTATGACTGAACAATATTCTACTGTATGGATGTACCACATTTTCTTTATTCACCCACCAGTTGGTGGGCATTCGGGCTGTTTCTACTTAGAGTTTTTTATGAAGCCTTATGGGTTTTCTGTGTGTTTCACTTATTCAAACACTTGTCTTCAATGATCTTGCCTGTATAACTTAGTCGTGGGATTTCTGGGCCATATCATTTCTACTAAGAAGTCCTGATGAATGTTTTAAGAACCACCAAGCCACGCTAGGTTTAATCCCTGCACTCAGAAGGCAGAGACAGGGGTTCAAGGCCAGTTTGGTTCTACAGAGCAAGTTCCAGGATTGCCACGAGACACAGAGAAAACCTCTCTCAGGAGGGAAAAAAAATCGTCAAACTGTTTCCTTTCCTTTTCTGGGCTGTTTTTCATGTTCTTAATGATGAACCCTGATGCAGAAAGGTTCTTGATTTGATCAAGTTTTATATTTTTTCTCCTTTGAGATGTTTGTGCCTAGCATGCACTAGGTCCTAAGTTCAATTCCCCAGCACTGTGTAAACCAGGCTTGGTGGTTTACATCCATAACCCAGAACTTAGAAGCAAGAGGATCTGATTTTCAAGGTCATGCTTGACCACATAGCAAGTTTGAGGCCAGCCTGGGCTATATGAGGGCCTGCCTCAAAAACAAACAAACAAACAAACAAACAAACAAACAAAAAAACAAAAAAAAAAACAGAATCAAGTTTTGTAGATGTACAAGTTCATATCTGAATTCTCGGATCTGCATGTCCAGCCTTGTGCCAGTACCCTACTGACTTCATTAGTCTAATTTTGTGGTAAGTTTTGAAATCAGGACACCCAAGGCATTTCAACTCTGTTCTTTCTCAAGACTGAGTTGGCTGTCCAGAGTCCCTCGCAATTCTATATATTTCATTCCTTTGAGACCAGGTTTCAACTCTGTATCCCAGACTGACCTGGGACTCATGGAGAATCTCATGCTCCAGCTTCCAAAATGGTGGGATTAGGCACGAGGCATGGTGCCTGGCTCCATGTGCGTCTTAAGATTAACTTTTCTGTTTCTTTCTTCCTCTTTTTCTTTCTTTTTTTCTGAAGGTCACTGGAATTTAGGTATGGATAACATTGTCCTATATTTGCCTTCTAACAAAATTAGGCCTTAAACAATTTAGATTTATTTATTTAATTGTTTTATGTGTGTAAGTGTTTAGCCTGAGTGTATTGTATAATATGTTCACCATGTGCATGCAGTGTCCTCAGAGGACAGAAGAGGGTGCAGGAGTATTTGGGACTAGAGTCACAGATGCTGTGAGCTGCCACGTAGGTGCTGGGAATTGAACCTGGGTCCTCTGCAAGAACAACAGTGCTCTTAACATCCAAGCCATCGCCATCTGAGCTAACTCTCTAGCCCCGGTGTTAATTAAGGCTTTTAACCCATGACTATAAGTGTCTTTTTCTTTCCCTGGGTCTTAATTTCTTTTAGCAGTGTTCTCTCATCTTCTTTATGTCTATGTATATGCTTATATGCTGCAATACACATGTGTATTTGTGTGTGTGTGTGTGTGTGTGTGTGTGTGTGTGTGTTGGTAATCTTCCTCAATTGTTTTCTATCTTAAATCCAGGCTATTGTCTCTCACCAGCTGACCTGGGGACCTCTTGTCTCTGCTTTGCAAGGCTAGAATTGCAGGTGGGGTCACCACGCCCACACAGCACTTAGTGGGTGTTTGGGATCTTAACTCTGGCCTTAGCTGTTGACTCATCATGTTCCCATCCCATCACTAATGCTTTATGGTCTTCAGGGAATAAGTCTTTAACCTTCTTGGTGAAACTCACTTCTGAGTATTTTATTTTGTGGATAGTCCAGAAAGAAAGCATGGAATCGCTTTCTTAGCTTTCCACATTGTGTATAGATATATGACTGATTGGAATGTTTTTATTATATCCGCTGGCTCCATGGAATTCATTTATTAGCTATCATAATTTTCCCTGTCTGAATGAGAATTTTTTACGAGTGTCTGTCTACATGTAAAAATCACATCATCTGCAAAAAGAACACTTTTACTGCTCCTTTAGCCGTGTGGGTGCCTTTGATCTCGGCTTTCTTCTTGCCTAATCGCTCTGGCTAGAACTTCTGGTCTTGTTGCTGACCTGGGTGTGTGCCTGGTGTGTGTGTGTGTGTGTGTGTGTGTGTGTGTGTGTGTGTGTGTGTGTGTGTGTGTGCGTACCTGGGTGTGTGTGTCAGTTAGGGCTTCTATTGCTGAAATGAAAATAGAACTTCTGGTCTTGTTGCTGACCTGGGTGTGTGCCTGGTGTGTGTGTGTGTGTGTGTGTGTGTGTGTGTGTGTGTGTGTGTGTGTGCCCTGGGTGTGTGTGTCAGTTAGGGCTTCTGTTGCTGAAATGAAAATAGAACTTCTGGTCTTGTTGCTGACCTGGGTGTGTGCCTGGTGTGTGTGTGTGTGTGTGTGTGTGTGTGTGTGTGTGTGTGTGTGTGCATGCCTGGGTGTGTGTGTCAGTTAGGGCTTCTATTGCTGAAATGAAAATATGACCCAAAAGCAAGCTGGGGAGAAGGAGAAAAGGGCTTATTCTGCTTCCAGATCATCATCTGTCATCGGAGGAGGTCAGGATAGGACCTCAAGGAGGGCTGTTACCTGGAGAGAGAGCTGATGCAGAGGCCATGGAGGGGTGCTCTTTACTGGCTTGCTCCTCATGGCTTGCTCATCCTGTTTTCTTATAGAACCCAGGACCACCAGCCCAGAGATGACACCACCTGCAATGGGCGGGGCCCTCCCCCGTCAATCACTAATTATGAAAATGCCTTCAGCTGGATCTCATGGAGGCATCAAGGTTTCCTCCTTTCAGATAATTCTAGTTTGTGTCAAGTTGACACACAAAACTAGCTTGTGCTCTGTGTGTGTGTGTGTGTGTATGTGTGTGTGTGTTTTGAGAGAGAGAGAGAGAGAGATCAAGACTCCACCAAACACTCTTCTGCCTCTTTTTTTTTTTAAAGATTTATTTATTTATTATATATAAGTACACTGTAGCTGTCTTCAGACACACCAGAAGAGGGCATCAGATCTCTTTACAGATGGTTGTGAGCCACCATGTGGTTGCTGGGAATTGAACTCATGACCTCTGGAAGAGCAGTCGGTGCTCTTAACCACTGAGCCATCTCTCCAGCCCATCTTCTGCCTCTTGAAATCCCTCTGTGGTCGTCATGGTGGTTCCCACCCCTACTCACTCTCCTGTCTTTGGCCACATGAGTTCCATTTCTGCCCACCATTTCCTCAAAAAAAAAAAAATACCCCATGTTTACGACTACGAATGTTCTGGGCCTAGTCTAGTCAGTTGGCATGAGTTCTCCTGGGCCTTTCCTCACTACCCAGAAGATGCAGACATAGGTGCTGGGGAGCATGCCGGAAGCCTTTAGACGTTCTTTAGAGGCCAGGTTTGCTGTGAAGAGGAATGTCTTAACCCTCCTGGAACAGGACAGATAAATCCCCAAACCCTCTAGCCCGATTTGGCAGTTACTGAATCACAGGTGCTCCAGAGGATCTGACCCATGGCAGGTGGCACCTGCTGACAATCTGTGGAAACAAACAAAAACAAAAACTATAATCATGTCCCTTTCGGCTAGAGGAGGTCAGAAGTGCCCAACCCCTGAGCCAAGTACCTCTGTGAAGGCGATGGCTGGAGACCTATATGCTGGTTAGAACACAAAATCAGAACGAGCCTAGGGCAGTGCTTAGTACCTTCCTGCTAGAGGCATGGGAGTCACAACATAGACAAATCTTCACAGAGGTCCCCAGCCCTGCTCTGGGACGAGGTCAGAGTCTACCTTGCCGATCCTTAGTTAGAACAGGCATCAAATGGCACCCACCCAGAAGCACTTGAGAAAATCACCATGGTGAGATGTATTAATATATCCTCTCTCAGAAACGATGGTCCAAGTAATCCAGAATAAATGAGAATACAGAGCCCTGGGAAATATAACCAATACATTTGAAACTATATATTCTCTCTAAACAAGGTATATAATTCGATGAAACTTAAAATGAATTACAAAGGGATAGCAAAACCAAGGAGAGGACCTGGGGAAACACATAGACGTTACTAGCATTTTAAATAGTGGATTATATTTTAAATAAGAGATAAAAACTTCAAATTTATACTTGTTGAAAAAGATCAACAAAAATGAGAGTGATAAACGACAAAATGAATAGGAGGTGACCCAAACTCTGCTTTGATGGGTGTTGATGAGGTGGCTTCCTAGGGAAAGGCATACATACAAATAAATAAACTAGAAAAAATAGTATATACATTTATATAAAGGTATATAAAAATAGAATAATATATATATTTAAAACCCAAACTATCTGTTTTTTAGTATCTATCTGTCTGTCTGTCTGTCTGTCTATCTATCTATCTATCTATCTATCTATCTATCTATCTATCGGGGACAGGGTCTCACTGTGCAGTCTGTCTGTCCTGACACTCATTAGATAGACCAGGCTTATTATTGGTATGTTTATTTTTGTTTTTTTATTTATTTTTTTGAGACAGGGTTTCTCCATGTGTCCTGGAAGTCTACCCTGTAGACCAGGCTGGCCTTGAACTCATAGATAATCCACCTGCCTCTGTCTCCTGAGTGCTGGGATTAAAGACAAGATGAATGACAGGTAGAAGGGCTTGGGAGGTAGCGCTGCTGGTGAATTTCCTGCCATGCAAGTACATAAGTCTGGGCACGAAACTCTGGAGCCCGTTGGCCAGCCAGTTTTGTCAAACTGATGAGTTTTAGACTCTGTGGGAGACCCTGACTCAAAAAAATAAAGGTGGAGGAGAATGATTGGGGACCGACATACAGTGTTGACCTCTGACCTCTAAAAGCTTGTACACACAGACACACACACACAAGTACATTAACAAGTCCATATACCATAATCATATCACATACGCACACAAACACATCCATACACACACCCCTTTACATACATTTAAGACAGAAAGAACAGTGACTTCATTTCTCGTAGATATAAGTGCTAAAAGATGGGCTGGAGAGATGGCTCAGTGGTTAAGAGCACTGACTGCTCTTCCAGAGGTCTTGAGTTCAAATGCCAGCAACCACATGGTGGCTCACAACCATCTGTAATGGGATCTGATACCCTCTTCTGGTGTGTACATAAGTACAAAATATAAAAGCTGGACAGTGGGACTGGGGAGATGGCTCAGCAGTTAAGAGCACAGACTGCTCTTCTGGAGGTCCTGAGTTCGATTCCCAGAAACCACACAGTGGCTCACAACCGTCTCTGATGAGATCTGATGCCCTTTCCTAAGACAGCTACAGTGTACTCATATATAATAAATAAATACATCTTTAAAAAACAAATAAGTGCTAAAAGAAAGATTTTTTTTAAAAACCCTAGATTGAAAACTATTGATAGCACAAAATCAATTTTAAAGTTATAGGAGAAGAATGTATACTTTTGAAATCTAAAGAAGGGGATGCTTTTCTAGGAAAAACAAAAAGGATAAAAGCTAACTGGAAAAGAATTAGACAAAGACATGAAGTTAACATCCATAGAAGAAAGAGGTAAGCATTGATGAAGGTGGGGGAGTCCAGACAGCTTGGGTAGGGCCCTTACCATAGCTTGGTATTTTCTGCAAAGCTCACTCAGCCATCCTGATCCCTACACGAGCCTGCAGGGAGGGGGCTATTCTTGAATTCAGACTCTTAAACTTGTCCTTAAATGTAGGATGCTTGAGCCTTAGGTCTAAGGGGTGTCCGTCCTCAAGAGCGGCTCAAATGCCATGGCTTGGGGTGGGGGTGGGGTGTGACTTCAGGCAGGAGCCAACGCAGGAGCCTGCCTCTTATTTATTAGCAACAATAATGTCTTGGGCTGAAAGTAGGGACGGGAAATGACTTGCTTAGCTTGTTCCTGTAACCATGAGACGAAACAAAACAAAGCACAATGAAGCACCCACTTCTTGGTCACTGTCAGCGGCTGAGTGAGTACTGCTTGGGAGGGAGAGGGCCCGGCCTCACCAGGCTTACAGACACACACACACACACACACACACACACACACACACACACACACACGCACACGCACACGCACACGCACACGCACACGCACACTCTCTCTCTCCTTGATGTTCTCACAGCTGAGATGATGCAGTTTTTGTTCTCTGCTTCCTCTACGTCACACAGCCGTACTTCCTGGATGCTAACAAGCCGAGGGCCAACACTGAATCCAAAGGGCTCCCCGGAGACCATCAGCAGGACTGCAACTTCATAGCCTAATACAGTGGCCCAGAGTGGTGGGTCGGATGATGAGGGCTTTACTCCCTGGATGGTCTATATTCTCAACAGCCATGTGGCCTGGGCTCCTGGGATTTACTGAAGGCTTCAGGGAGAACCTTGGTCATCTCTCCCCGACCAGCAACGCTTGACTGTTTAGGATAACACGGGACAGCTTGAGGAAGGGACAAAAGCTGGAAATCTCATACGGAGATAAAGCCAGCTGGTGTCCAGAGCTTCCAGGCCCACTGGGGATTTTTGTCCCTGGATTTCTCCAGGGTATTTTGGAGACTTCTATTCTTCCATAGATGTCCACAGCTCCTTCCTTCCATGTGGTTATCTCTGGGACAAGAATCCTGACCACCACCAGGAAGATGTTTGCTGAGTCTTACCTAAATCCCAGATGAGTGGCAGCATAGGGGAGGGCGAGGGTACAGGGAGGCAGGGCTAACCTCTAGGAGCGGGAGCTGTCCTCTGAATTAAGAGACTTCCTGGTGGGTCCTTCCTAAATTTATGTGCTCAGAGAGATTGTGTGTGTGCTTTACAGGAGTGTATACATGCAGGAGTGTGCACACCCACTTGTGTGTGGGCTTTATGGGTGTGTATACATGCAGGAGTGTGCACACCCACTTGTGCATGTGCTTTATGGGTGTGTATACATGCAGGAGTGTGCACACCCACTTGTGCATGTGCTTTATGGGTGTGTATACATGCGTGTGCACACCCACTTGTGTGTGTGCTTTATGGGTGTGTATACATGCAGCTGTGTGCACCCACTGTGAGCTCATATTTAGAGGTCAGAGGTAGACACTGGGTGTCTTCTGCAATCACTCTGCACCTTATTTCTTGAGACAGTGTCACGAAACCTAGGGCTCACCGACTTGGCGAGGTTCCCTTGGCCTGTGAGCTCCAGAGACCTGCCCGTCTGTGACTCTCCAATGCTTGAGACCGTAGGCCCGCACTGCCATATGTGGGTGCTGGGGATCTGAACTTAAGCCCTTTGCCAAACTGAATCACTTCTCAAGCCCCTGTTTTCAGATAGGTTTTTATATTTTAGAGCAGTTTTAGGTTTACAGAAAAACAACAGACAGTACAGAGTCCCCATATAGTCCATAGCCTCCTCACCATGGATACTCTGCTGTAAAGAGTGGCCGCTGATCCTATAGAGTCTAGTTTTTATTAGGCTGACTCTTGGTGTGTATTCTACGTGTTTGGACAAATGTACGTACATGTCCACTGTGGGATAGCCACCCTGAGCAATTTCCCTGTCCTTGAGCCACTCATCCCTCCTTCCCCTTGACCCTTTGGCAACCAGTGACGTTCTCACTGACCCTGGCGTGCTCCTCTCTGTGCTACCGAGTTGGCACGACTCAGTCCTGTCTCTCAGATGGTCTCTCACTTTGCAATAGGCACGTGAAGCTCTCCCCTAACCTATGGAGGTCCCCTGGTGCATCTCCTCGCAGTACTAATATACTCCACTGCCTGGGTACCCGTCTTCGTGCATTCACTCGGGGAAGGGCGGTTTGATTGTTTCCATGCTTGAGTCATTAGGAATAAAGCCGGAGCTGTAAACATGAGGTTCGTGTGCAGACTCAAATCTTTCAACTCCTCTGGGTAAATACCAACGTGCACAATCCCTGGATCCGCTGAGGTAGGGCTGGCTTCAGACCGTGGTTCCTCTTTGCACAGCTTCACAGAGTTAGGGTTGAAAAGCAGTAAAAGCTCCCCTACTTAAACGGAGGAGCTTGGAGAATCTGAGTGAATGTTTACAGGCAAGCTCACGTTTAGATCATTTTCCCTGCTCTGAAATGTAAATGTTTCCTCCTGGCTGCTGGCAGTTGATTCTCTCCCCCACCTCTCAGCCCCCCAACCACTCCCATCTGCTTCCTGCCCACACCACAGTTTTACCCTTTCCAGATTTCCACACAAGTGGGGATCTTGTAATGCATTTTGGGCCTGGCTTCTTTGACTTAACCTGTTTTTGAGGTCCGCCCCGCCGCAGCCACTGGAAGTTCTTCCTCTGCGTGCAGAATGGTGTTAAGCCATATATGGATATACCACAGTATCTTCATCCATTAACCCGCGGGTATTCGGGTTGTTTCCTGTGGACAGGAAACTGTTGAGAATAACACTGCCGAGAGCATCCGTGCCTAAATATTTGTGTGCAGACTCTGGAAAGAACGGGATCCTAGCTAGCTCTGCTACCCGGTGGGAGCAAGGCATGGAAGGGAAACGTGGGGTGGGGGTGGGGATTCATGGAGGCAGCTGTCTCTGTCTACAGGCTCTCCCTTCACGGGCTTCTCCTGCACCCAGCCTGCAGCTCTGAACAAAAGGTCAGGGGCTGGGAGAGAGAGGACGATGTGTTTATTTGTCTCCATGGTGCTGGGAAAACGCCCTTGTCTACTTTGTAGGGTGGGCTGGGAGGAGGTCGCCACTCCCACCGCCCTGATGATATTGGCGAGTCTCATCAGAATGGCTGGTTTCCAGCAAGTTCCATCTACCCTCCTTCCCACATGCTCCATGGCCCACACCTAAACAGCGTGATCCGGCCTCAGTGGGTCAGATGATTCCGTGCTGCCATTTTACAAGGTTCCTGAGCCACAGAAAGGCAAGGGACGCATGTCGGCAGACCAGCTCGGGGGAGCTCAGGGGCAGGTATGAAGTGAGACATCTAATGATATGTCCGCCCCGCTCCGTCACATCTGCTCTCCACTGCACCCCCCAGCTTCCCTTTCCATCCAATATCTGGTCCTCTCTTTTAGGGATTTCACAGTCCAGCAGGCCTGGGTTCGAATCCTTGGCCAACCAGACAACCAGAAAGAAGTTCACTGGAGTTAATTAAATACCAGCCTGGGGCAGAAGTGAGGTCACTGTTGGGTGTCTGCTCAGCCTCTCTACAGTCTTGGATGCTGGGGAAACAGGTGGACAAGAAACCTGTTGTCCTTCTTTCTCATCTAAAAACATGGCCCTCTGGGACCTAAAGCACTTGTCAGGGGAAGTCAGTAAAGTGGCCATTAAATCAGAAACAAAAAGAGAGGCAAACACAAGGGAGGCTAAGAGCCTGCTCTCCAGAGGCAGGAAACCAGTGTGGGCCAGCCAGTTCCGAGAGAGCAGCACACGGCCCTCACTCTCTGGAAGCCCTAGGCTGTAGCCTCCAGGCTTCCTTCTTAGAGTCCTTTCCTGCCTTTCTCAGAGGTTGAGTGAGTAGATGATGGGGAGCCGGCTGGAGGGATGTTCAGGAAGGAGCCACTGCCCCGGGAAGGCTGAGCCATGCGGAGCCACACAAGGACAATGTTCTGGATGGCAGGTAATGATACAGAAAAGGTGTTCCCCGGCCTGAGATGCCCTGCAGGAAGGAAGGCAAGCATGTCACTGTCTTCACCATTAGCAGAGACTTCTTTGTGAGTCACTGAAGCTCATTGGAGCAGGAGGCACAAAGAAATAGGCACCAAACTAGGGCTCAAGCACAGAACCGGACACAGTACCGGGACGCAGCTTCATGGGACGAAGGGAAGTGGGTACTCTCTGCCTGGGGCCACTTGTGAATGCCAAATGCTCAGGACAGGCGTTGAACGTAATTCATTGAAGAGGGTCTCCCCAATTTTTTAGTCTACCTAGAAGCTGTGAAGAAGGCTGTTTGGGAAAGAGGCTGTAAGTGTGATTAAGAGAGAATGAAGTGTATTATATATTAGATTAGGCAACACTAATCTCAGCTAGAGTTCTTATTCTGAGGATGACCCGAGGAGTATGATCTCCAGCCCCTCACCACTGGCCAGAGCTATGTAAACTAGGGGTTAGCAAGCAGAGCGGGCCTTGAGGTCTGCACATCATGGTTACTGCACAATGCCCAGCGTGTATACAACAGCCAGTGCTGCTAAGAGGCTCGCTGAGGTCAATCCATGGGCCTCTGACGACTCTGCCTGGCCACTGCCACTTAGTAGGCAGCACTGCCACTTAGTAGGAGCTCCTCTTGGATAAGAGTCCCTCTGTGACCAGCTCCTGAAGCTTCTTCAAGCACAGATATAACTTAGCCAAAGCACATCCTATTTCAGGAATGGAGATATTTGGTCTTTTAAAATTTATTTATTTATCTTATTCATATGAGTACACTCTCTTCAGACATACCAGAAGAAGGCATCAGGTCTCATTACAGATGGTTGCGAGCCACCTTGTGGTTTGCTGGGAATCAAACTCAGGACCTCTGGAAGAACTGTCAGTGCTCCTAACTTCTGAGCTATCATCTCTCCAGACCCTGAGATAGTCTTTTCAAAAAATACTCTATTGTGAGTATGTAGGACACGTGTGCACAGGTTCACACAGCGGCAGGAAAAGGCGTTAGATCTGGAGTTACAGGTGATTGCGAGGAACCCAACCTGTCTTGGGTCGCAGGTACTAGACTTTGATCCCTTAGAAGAGCAGCAAGCTTCCACAGCCCCAACCTGACCACCTCTCACCAAGGTCACGTGAGAACTGCTAGCTGCTTGTGTCACTTCTCTACCAGTCCCTGGCCACCTTTCTCCTGACTTCTGAGGGTACAGAGTTGGGTAGTGCTGGCTCAAAACAAGTCTGCAGTCCCTGGGGGCATCTAAGGCTGGACCTGAGAGCTCAGCTACTCCAAGGTGCTTTGTGCATCCTGGCTGCTCTGGGCTGTCCTCAGCATGTGGGAAGATGGCTGCACTGGGAAGTGCTAGCCATCCAGGCAGGAGATACACTGGGGGCAGCTTCGTGGTCCTCTTTTGGGGATGCATACACCAGGGTGGTGAGTGAGCTAGTAAGCTAAGCGCAGCCTTCCACATCGGCCTGGCACTGGGCATTAAATCCACAGTGGTTCGGTTCGTAGACACAAAGCCCAGGTGAGAACAAGGAGCTCAGGTCCCAAAGAACAGTAGGACTTGGCTGTGATCAGCGGCTCCTGCAAGGGCCCTAGTTTTAGCGCAGATCCTTGAGCACATGAGAATGAACAGAGATGCAGAAACAGTCCCTCTATGCCCCTCTATGCGCAGAGCCCAGGATGCCGGCCTGGCCAGGATTAGTCCTAGATCTGGGACTTTCCAGAACTGTCCCGAGTTCACGATGTTCTAAGAAGAACAATGATGGGAGGAAGGGAGCAGCGGATGCAGCCACTGGCAACGCTTCCTGCCCACGGGGCCCATAATAGCCCCAAAGAAACACACGCTGCTGTCCAGCCTTCGCTTTCTCTCGCATGGAGAGATATTTGAGCTGCAGGCTCCTGAGGTGTCAGCTCTCAGAACAGAACAGCAGTCGGTTCATCCTCAAGAACACAGACTCCAACTCAGTCTTAAGAACTCAAACCAAAGTGTTGGGAAGAGAGGCTCTATGGGTGGCTCAGACTGCACCGATCTGAGGGTTCCTGAGAAGCTGTTTGCTCCGCAGTGGGTGGCAGCCTGCAGAGCTGTACTGTAGAACCCAAGACGAAGCAGTGTGTGAGGACTGCAAGGCTAGGTCTGTGTATTTCCATCAGGTGGGGCATGTCTGAAATCATGGTAGTTTCAGCCTCACATGGTCCCCAAGGTGGGGATCTGGAGAGAAGCAGTCCTCCTCCTACACAGGGCTTGGCTGAATGATTACTGGCCAGAGACTCCCACTGAGTCTGGATTTCTTGGCCCTCTGCCTCAGTTTACACAGTGGGAAAGACTAGACTCCCTGGACTCCTTCCTTTCTCCTAGGTCCAGCTAAGAGACAGCCTAGAGGGCCCGGACAGAATTAGCAGACATAGAGTACCTACCCTGGTCACAAAGGACTATCCCAGTTTTCCCCACCAGAGAGAGAGAGAGAGAGAGAGAGAGAGAGAGAGAGAGAGAGAGAGAGAGAGAGAGAGAGACAGAGACAGACAGAGACAGAGAGACACACAGAAAGACAGAGGCAGAGACAGACAGAGAGGAGAGACATACAAAGAGAAGCAGAGAGACAGAGAGGCAGGGCAAGAGATGGGAGAAACAAACTGAGAGACAGAGACACACACACAGAGATTTAAAGAGACAGAGAGACAGAGATAGACAGAGAAACACAAGAGACAGAGACATAGAGTACCTTCCCTGGTTATAAGGGACTATCCCAGCCTCCATCACAAAGAGAGAGGGAGAGACAAGAGAGAGACAAAGAGGGAGAGACAGAAAGACAGAGACAGAAGTGGAGAGAGAGATGGAGGATAGACAGAGACATGGAGACTGAGATATACACAAAACCAGAGACAGACACACAAAGAAACATACAGAGAGTCAGAGACTTTCCCTGGTTACAAAGGACAATCCCTCTATACACACCACCACCACCACCTCCACCACCAGCCCAGACATAGAAAAGAAAAACACTGAAATTCTGGCTTTGTCACACACAGACTTTACTGGATAGCTGGGAGACATAGATTGGCTGTAGGTCACAGACCTGTGATCAAAACAAATCATGATTGGGAAAATGCTATCTGTGGGGCAAACACCCACGCCAAGGTATCCCAAAATCTCCACAGTAGACATCCCCACTAGTGGGCAAAACCACCCTAGAGAGTGGTAGGTCAGGTCAGGTACGGTTAGGGACACCAGGTGGGGATCAGTCTGTGGTCATCCAAGCCCCTACACACCCATGGCTCCTATGTCATCCAACACCCAAAGCAGGTGCAAGGTGTGTGAAAGAGAGGTAGAGAGCTGGTAGCCAAGGCACAGAGGAGTGGATATAGAGGGAGAAGGGTGCAAAGATGCCCAGGGAACACAGTAGGGTAGCTCTACACAAGACTAGGCCACGTGAACCTGCCTTTGCAGTCAGTGAGGAAGGGCTTCTGGACACTGGGCTGAGTGTTGGGCACCAAGAGATGGAGGGGGTGAAGGCCTGCTGGTGAAGGGGAAGTAGAGTTGGGGTCGAGGCTATCTAGAGTCAGTTCAAGGCTCTGGGGAGACCCTCAACCTAGTAAAGCAGGGTACTCTGGTCCTCCGCCTAGAACCGTTTTCAGCCTGGGCAGGTGGCCTGCTCAGAACGAGGCAGGTGACAAGGGACATGGTGAGATGAAAGATAGGTCCGACTTGATACTCTTAGTCTGATCCTATAGGTCTTACTACAGGGTAGGAGCTGGGGACCCCAGACACTGATGGCAACAAAAAATTGAACCGTGCTACTTGGGGATTCCTGAAAGTGGCTCTTGGACCCAACTGGGCCCTTCTAATGCCTCAGTGAAGCACAGTTGACCCAAGGAACAAAATGGCTGCATTTTGAAAAAACAAAAAAGCAAAAGACAAAAACAAAACAAAAACCCTATGTGTTTCATTAAAAATAAAATGTTTCTGACACAAAAATATACTCTAAGGTCCTTCGCTCCATAAAACAGCATCTACTAGAAGGCACGGGATTGCCCTGGGCACAGTTCCTTCTCCCTTGGCTGGTGGCTCCACTGGAGAAAGGCTAAGGAACAAGTTCAGATCCTGAGGGCAGACAAGGCCTCAGAGTCTCATACCCTATGGGCCAAACTCTGGGAGATGCTAGGACCTACTCTGTTGACAGCTGCATCCAAAAGGCCATGGGCTAGCCAGGCCCTTTTCTGGGGAAGGAAGTGGAAGGCATGGGGTCCTGGGAGCCTCTGTGCCCTAGAAAGGCAAGGCTGGGCCTACGCTTTCTTCTTAGCACTGGAAGCCAGAAGAGACTGAGAAGGGACTTGGGTCAGGGCAGTCAGGGGAGCTGGCCTTTCTCCTCAGAACACACCGTGGGGCCCTAGCAGCTATGCCAAATAGAGAGTCCGGAGCGGCCTGTCCCAGGGACCCCTTTGGCCTAGCCAAAGCTCACACTCCTTCCCATGCTGAGCTGGCCAGTGGGAACGAGTATGCAGAAGACGTCCTTTCCCTGGGGGACACTGTCCTCCGATCTTATTCCCCACTTGAGGTCAGGTCCCCGTTGAGCAAGACGAGCCCACAAACAACCTCCTTCTTACAGCCAGCTGGGTGGAGATGATGCGGCTTGATTTCTATGGTGTTCCCAGCTCTACATTCTGCAGAGTCCTTGTCTATCCCATAGCCCGGGAGAAAAGGGAAAGATATGGGGGGACTGGGGGGTCCAGGGTTCCACTTCCATTGGTGGTCCTTGCCTTGCAAGCAGAACCCACATATTGACACACAGCCTTCCTCCCCAGGCCCAGCATAGTTTGAAGGGCAGGGTTGTGGAGAAGTCAGAAGAGGCTGGGGGAGTCTTGGGCAAGTGTGTCCTGGTCCCGAATATACTGCAAGATGTCCATTTCATCCATAGCTTGGATCTGCTGCTGCTTCTGTGGCCCAGCCCTAGTTCCTGATGGGCCCGCTTCGGGGGGCACAGTTGGCTTCCTGGGTAATGCTGGCTTAGACGGGACTAGAGGCTTGGGCTTCGGCTGGGGCTTGGGTTTTGGTTCAGATCCCAGGTTCAGAATCTGGTCCAGGTCCTCTTCAACTCTAGAGAAGCAAGCAGAACAGTCTTAGCATAACTATATCCACAAAGGAGCAAGAGCCTGGGACCTCACCCTTCCCTACATGGGCGGTGAATAGCTACCAGCGTGCCTCATCCAAGCAGCCCTGAGGAGAAACCCACGGGTGGGTCTTTCTGACCCTCCACCTCTACAGCAGCCAGGGTAGAGCCAGTCCCTTGGTGGTGACACCACTTCAAAGTCTTCAGGGGACTCGCCTCCCAGCCCCTTAGAAATGGCCACCTGCTGCCTGGTACCGGACAGAGCACCTCAGAATCCTTATCTTATCTGTCTCTCAAATCCCTCTATCAGGGAAGGGCATCTATGTGTCTTATTTTGCAGGCAGGAAGCTACAGTCCAAAGGCTGGGTGGTTCAACGAGAGGGCACTAGATCATAGTCGCGCCTGAGTCACAACAAGGATGTCTGACCCAGGAGACACAACATGAAGCCAAATCAACTCCATCCAGAGACACTGTAAACACTGGATTCTGAGCTGCCGTGGGACGAGGTCTGCTGGCCTCTGCATATCTGAGTCACTAGGGTTCTAGATAGAGCCCCATTAGGGCTGCAGTGGACTCAGCCAGTGCACACCAAGATTGGGCCATGAGAGCCGGAGCAATGAATGACTCAGCAGTAAAGAGCATCAGCTGTTCCAGGGGACACAGGTTCGGTCCTCGCAACGACCTGTAACTCCAGTACAAGGGAATCCAGTCCCTGAGCTATGGCAAAATGAAAACCGTCTTGGGCACCATGGCTGGGGTGGGGATAAAGCACGTACCCTATAGGTGGCTGGCTCTCCTCACCTTCCTGGATACCACTACATGGAGGCCCCTTCTCCAGCCTCAGGGTGGGGCCGTCCCTTGTGGTGATGGTAATCTCCACAGATATCTTTCAGCTGTGCCAAGTAGGCACAGGACAGCAATAGAAAGCAGACAATTTGGGGGGCCACCTAGCTTCCCCACGCTCTGACTCCTCATCTTCAGGAAGCAGGGTGGGGGTGGGGTGGGTGGGGAAGGGAGCCTCAATGCTGTCCAGCAGCTGTGTGCACAATTGGCTTCCACTGTGTATATCCCGCAGCCCCTCAGCGGATGGCGTCAGGTCACGCCACCTCTCTGGCTCTCTCAGTCTCTGCCTATCTGTAAAGGAGGGGTGTTCTTGTTCCCCTAACCTCACAGGGATCCCTGTAAGGACCAAAGAAAACAGCACAGAGGAGGGGCCTCGCAAGTCTAAGGGAATATTGCACATATTGACTTGGACAGACAGCCTCAGAATGTTAAACAGAGCAGGCGCTGGCTACAGTGGAGTCAATGCCTCACTTCTTCCTCAGGGGACCCCGACCCAGCTGGACAGAGAAGATCTGAGAGTGTTACGGGCCATGAAGCAGTCACTTGATGGCTGGGGAAGGGTGCGGCCAGAGGAGACTGGAACGGTTTCTTAGGGAAAAGGAGAGGAAAGACAGCCCTGCTGTGAAATGGCAGGGACCCAGAGAGGGAAATGACCGAGCGCAAAGGGCAGCGGGAATGAAAAGCAAAAGGATTCAGGACTGTGCTGGAGGCACTCGGCCCTGGACAGCGTGTCCTTACAGTACCACCCCAGCAGGACTGCGGTGGGGGAGGGGGACAGGCACGGACAGAGGAATACTTGCTCTGGTCCTGCAAAGCCCGAAGAAGCCTGAGTGAGCTCAGAGCTTCCCGGTGCGGTGTCCCAGAGAACTGCCCGCCAGGAACCAGCACTTGGGAGCTCTAGATGGTCCTGCCTGACTTCTGGTGTGACTGGGGCCTTCAGAGCCTGCTTGGGTGGTAAGGAAGTGAGCAGAACCTCTGGACACAGAGGGAATGGATGGGCTAGTTTCTAGAAAGCCCGGCCCCTGTAGAAAGATGCTGGGGGTGTCATTCATGGGCTGACTGCTCTGCCACTCTCAGCTCCAATGTGTATCTGCTTTCTCCAGGCAGGCATTGCTTCCTGACTCCCTGGGCCAGGGAACTGCTTCCTTTCAATCCCCTATAAGATATCAGGGGGGGTTCAAAGCCAGAACTATTTCCAGAGTTCTTTAGGGAAGAACAGCAGCTAAAGGCCCGGAACCAATTTCAGGCATAGCCATGACTCCTTGGAACAAGTCACAGCTGGATCTGCTGAGGCGGGGAGGGGTCTCTGGGGTGGGCTCCTCAGAACAGGTCAAAGGAGCACCAGGTCCAGGCCTTCTCTCTTCTACATCCAGGTGGGAGGAGGCCAACCCGTGAGGGGGTGAGGTGGTTCTCCTGAAGTATTCTGTGCCCTGAAGCCGTAACACCTCCTCCTTCCTGAGCCCCCACCAATGACAGAACTCAACTACAGATCGACTTCAAGGCTTGAGATAAAGGCTTCCAGAAGTCCGCTTGGCTCACTCAACAACTCAGAGAGAACCAAGGACCAGGCAGGTGGATAACAGTAATGGTGGAGAGAAAGCCTGCTACCAAGAAGCAGGGCGCTCACTCCCTTAACAGGAACAAGGTAGGCACAAAGAAAAATTCTGGCTCCGGCTCTCAATAAGCCAGTGCTTCACCGCCAGATGTCTGTTCATGGAGACAGGGTTGCGGAAGCCCACATTCTTTACGCCGTGATTCCCAGGGGCTGTGCAAGATAGGGAGGCACAATGAAAAGGAAGGTTCCCAGGGACCAATAAGGCCATATGACATGCCGCACGGCGGTGTTTGCTCGTGCATGACCAGCCTGCTAAAAGCTGGTGTCAGCTGGCCACGGGGTCCCGTGAAGCCGACACACCCACAGAACAGTGTTCTCTGGAGGGTGGGATTGGAAGGAGAGGGTTTACAATACGTGATGCGGGAGAGGCCCCATGACGTCCGTCCCACGGGCATATACCGTGCTGCTGGACTTGCCTGTGCCTCAGTTTCTTCCCTAATGGAATAACAGCCATCCTGGCCCCTCCCAGACAGCAGGACGTCAGGAGCGAGGACACAGGAGGAGAGAGTGAACAGATGCCAGGGGCCTCTGGGAGATGTAAATACAAGACGCCAGCGAGGTGACTCAGGCTTGGCGGGCGCTTAGAGGGCTGTGTGATAGCCTGGGGCTGCTAACGAGGGGTGCGGATGACAGCCTCTGAGGACCGCAGGCCCCAGTGCCACTTAAACTATTCCTGGAAAGGGGCAGCTCTGCTTCATGCACCTCACCAGACACTCACTGCACCCTGGAGGGCAGGGAAAAGGAGTTTGAGACGCCACAGTGGAAGCAACCGGAAATCAGGTTGTGGTGCAAGGAGAAGTCAGGGAGAGCCACAGCCTGAGACAGGAAGGCAGGTCTCTCATCCTCTTCTCCGAGGGCTCAGGGCTTCCCTTGGAAGAAGGTGGTGACAGAGCTTGCCAGGAGTGGTGGCCTGGGGCAGGTGATCTTTCCTATACTATTTTCTGTAGTTGCAGAGAACAGCGCCCATCTTAGGGGTCGCGCGAGGGGTAAGTAAGAGTATCTGTGGTAAAGCAAATTTCTCACAGCGCCAAACACACAGTAAGCTCTAAGGAAATAGTGGGTTTTGTTTTGTTTTACTGCATCTGACACCAACATTCATGTAACAGATTAACTGTGGCTTTCCCCTCCCTCTGATGGGACCCTCCTGGTGGACTGGGCCATGGTTCTGAAGTACATTTGTGCTTTGTTCTCTCTGAATATGCTGTAGTGTATCGAGGGTCAGTTTTATTTGTTCCCGAACCCACTTATACCAATTATACTCGATCGTGAATTGTGTAATTTATTTCTTTACTGAAGCTACTAGGGCTGGAGAGATGGCTCAGCGTTTAAGAGCACTGGCTGCTCTTCCAAAGGTCTTGAGTTCAATTCCCAGCAACCACATGGTGTCTCACAACCATTTGTAATGGGATCTGATGCCCTTTTCTGGTGTGTCTGAAAACAGCTACAGTGTACTCTCATATATAATAATAAAAATAAATAAATCTTTTTTTAAAAAAGAGCTATTCAATGAATATCCTAGTAAGATCACCAGTGGAAGGGGAAGCCCTTGGTCCTGCTAAGACTGAACCCCCAGTGAACGTGATTGTTGGGGGGAGGGCGGCAATGGGGGGAGAGTGGGGAGGGGAACACCTATAAAGAAGGGGAGGGGGGATTAGGGGTATGTTTGCCGAAACCGGAAAGGGAACAACATTCAAATGTAAATAAGAAATACTCAAGTTAATAAAAAAAAAAAAAATGTAAATAAAAGATATCTAATAAAAAAGAAAAAAAAAGACCTTAAAAAAAAAAAAAAAAAGCTATTAAGGGTTGGGGATTTAGCTAAGTGGTAGAGCGCTTGCCTAGGAAGTGCAAGGCCCTGGGTTCAGTCCCAGCTCCGAAAAAAAAAAAAAAAGAAAAAAAAAGTGATTTTAATCTTTATATAAAAAAAAGAGCTATTAAAATAGAAGTGCGAGAAGAAAATGAGTGTAGTTCGTGGAACCAGTGGGGCTGCCCTCGTTGCCCACAGCTTTCTCCCAGCGAATCCTCACCCCCTTTTAGCCACTCATGGCTGCTAGACTTGGCCAGGCCTGGATCCCTCTTCCCTTGTGAGCTGAAGCTGGTAAAACGCACTAGCACTTGGGTTACAAGCTAAAGAAGTCTTCCTGGGGTACGACGGTACCTGAACAGCTCCTTGGAGGCATCCCTGTGTTCTGGGCTGGATGTGGGCCCTCTACTCTCACGGGCAGCCGGCAGCAGTAAAGGGTCACCCAGGGAGACAGCCCCACCGAGGTCAGGGTCGTCAAACAGCTTCAGGGCTGTGGGAAGAGAGGACACAGCAGACGATAAAGAAAGTGCTTGTCTATCCTCAGATGCCAGAGAGCAGGCCTGCTAAGCCCCCTACTGCACCCGAGTGAGTGGGCAGGAAAGCAGAGTGGTGGAAGCCAGCAGGGCAGAAGGAAGGCAAGGACACAGCGTCTCTATAAGGCCTGTCCGCCTTGGCCTGGCTCTGTTCCAGTCCTTAGGGCTTCTCACTGCTGGCGGAAGTGGCTTCTCAGGACACTGCACCAGGCTCCTCGAAGTTCTGGCAGGCCAGTGCTAATGAGCGGGCACTGAGGGGCACCCGCCAGCCACAGGTCTTGTCAAGGTCGTGGGTGATGAGCAGAGGCGACAGACAAAAATTACCCACAAGGCCCATCCATCTTCAGGAAGCCAGCCAGTCCCACAGGAGCTGCACTTTGGGAGTGTCGATCATGTCTTTACTTGAAACGTCTTTTCCCAGTGGACCTGGTTAAGCCTCCTGGCTTTTGGGATTCACCGCTGTACTCTCTCCCAGGATGCCTGCAGTCCTATGGGAACCCGTGTTTCTGCTCATCCCCGAAAGAGACTTGGGCTGTGCTGAATTTTTGGGTGATATTATCTATCTTTATCTCCCCATGGATCTTCCCTTGGTGGACGCTCGCTAAGCACAGGATGAGTCAGTAAGTTACCGTCAATTCTTCCCCTGGGGAGAAGGACCTGGGCAGGCGTGAGCAAAGGTCAGAGACACACGGAAAAGTCCCAAAGCCGCTAAGCACTCCCTCTGAACCCTGCACCACGCCTTGCAGTAGAATCTACATGGGTGGCACGCACTCATGAGAATTAAAAATTATACAGAGTCACATGCATGCCCAAGGTAGGTCAGTATCCACTTTCCATTAGGCAGTTTCAGGGAGCCCCAGTGCCCCTGAGGTTGCAGATGTAATTAAGGAACTAGGTCTCTAAGCAACTAAGAAACTGGTCATTCTCTGCTCTGTAGAACATTCCCAGTGAGTATGTAATCCCCAAATGCCGCAGCCTGTGGGGACGCCAGGTGTGAGGGACACCAGCGGGAAATCTCTGCACTCTAATCTGTATTCCATCGAAACAGAACAAGGATGAGACCCACTTGCTCAGGGACGCAGACGTTCACCAAGCGCCAAGCCGATAGCAGGGACAACACAGTACTCACGGTCCTCTGTGGTCCCCAGAGGTCTCCGAGGGGACACCTTCTTGTCTGAGCTAAAGAGCCCCTCGTCAGGGTCTACCTCCTCGTCAAAGATGGTGAGCCGAGGTGAAGGCTTGGGCCTCATGGCCACTTCTGGGTGTTTCTTAGGCTTCTTGGAGCTGGAGATAAAACACAAGGTAAGGATTCTCACGAGTGCACGAGTGGCCTATTGGTCATTCCCAGATCTCCAGCTCAGCTGGGCCTTCTGGATGCCGAGGAACATAGGAGAAGCTCAATGGAGGACCACAGGAAGGCCGAGGGTAGCCCAACCAGAGCCATCTTGGCAGTGGTCATCAAAGCTCCAGCTGACAGGTCCTCTGGACCCAAGGGGGTGAAGCGGGTGAGAGTAGGGAGAAGGGAGGAGGCAGGGTTGAGGTAGGAATGCGTTTTATCATCTGACATAGAGTAAAGAGACGCCTGCTACTGAAGGAGTCAGGTACTGTGCTCAGGTGTGATGCAGACTGTTCCAGAAAGACAGGAGAAGCAAGGGGCCATCTGGACTAGGGGCTGGTGGCCAGACAGCTCCTAACCCAGAAGGTCCACTTGGGTATCATGGCACCACACATCCATGGGCCTGACAACACGATTCTCTTCTGAAGGTGACCGTGGTTTCAATATGCTCAGCCCTGGGAGCAGCACTATGAGCAGGTGTGGCCTTGATGGGGTAGGTGTGGCCTTGTTGGAGGAAGTGTGTCACTGTGGGGGTGGGCTTTGAGACCCTCCTCCTAGCTGCCTGGAAGACAGCAGTTTTCTCCTGCTTGCCTTTGGAACAAGCTGTAGAACTCTCAGCTCCTCCTGCACCGTGCCTGCCTGGATGCTGCCATGCTTCCTGCTTTGATAATGGACTGAACCTCTGAACCTGTAAGCCAGCCCCAATTAAATATTGTCCTTTATAAGAGTTGCCTTGGGGGTTGGGGATTTAGCTCAGTGGTAGAGCGCTTGCCTAGGGAAGCGCAAGGCCCTGGGTTGGTCCCCAGCTCAAAAAAAAAAAAAAAAAAAAAAAAAAAAAAAAGAAAAAGAAAAAAGAAAGAAAGAAAGAAAAAAAAGATTAAAGAGTTGCCTTGGTCATGGTATCAATGGAAACCCTAACTAACTAAGGCAGTGGGGGTCCCTAACCCCCTGGGGCTCGGGTTCAGAAGGCTGCTCTCCACAGCTACTTAGACATGGGGTAAATGTGATTTGGGGCTCAAAGTTCAAGGGGTAGGGTCTAGGAGAGCAGGAAGAAGCCTGTGTTAGTGAAAGATTTATATATTCTATATAAGTACACTGTCGCTGTCTTCAGACACACCAGAAGAGGGCATCAGATCCCATTACAGATGGTTGTGAGCCACCCTGTGGTTGCTGGGAATTGAACTCAGGACCTCTGGAAGAGCAGTCAGTGCTCTTAACCACTGAGCCATCACTCTAGCCCCCACTTTTCTCTGTGACGAAACAGTGAACAACAACAATGACAGAACAACTTGAAGAAGGCAGGGATTGTACGGGTTCACGGTTTGAGGGTACAGTCTACCATGGGGGTGGGGGCGGTCAGCGTGACAGGTGCAGCTGGCCACACGGCAGCCATCGTCAGTGCTTGGCTTGCTTTATCCCTTTTATGAAGTCCCAGACACCAGACCATACCACGGTGCTGCCAATACTTAGAGTGAGTTTTCCGACCTCAATTAATCCAATCCAAAAACCCTTCTCGGATCCTGCTAGAGGCTAGTTAATCCTCTGTCCTGTTATACTGACAGAATTAACCACCCCACCGCCTAAGCCCTTGTTTCGCCACCCATCTCTCAGTAGTGTACCTGCCGTCCTTCTCGGCTACTCAATGGTTCCCCTGGGTAACCTACTCCTTTCTGAAGTTCCTCTGGAGTCAGCTGGGCCTGGCTGTGCCACACCTGTTCACTGACTGATGAGCTCCTGCCCTGGGATGCTTGTGGCGGGAAACCGAGGGTCACCAGGGAGGCTCCTGGGGTTTGCAGTTTTACTTCTTGATCCAGGTGGCTAGGCTAGCTCTACGTTGCTGGGTCACATGATCTGGACTGCCTTAGTGACAATGTCTCCAATGCCGGATCACAAACTTGGTTTTGTTTTAACAAGCTGACCTCAGGCACGGGGGCTGCCACCCACGTTAGGCATTTTAAGATTCCTACAAACCGTAAAAGTTTCTTTTCTTTTCTTTTTTTTACTGGAAACCGGGATCATTTTCTCCTGAATGCCTGGCAGCTAGTTCCACTGGACTGAGGTCATCTCTGAGCTCATTTTGGCAGCACAGCGGCAAACTGCGCAGGGGCTGGCCATTGTCAAAAACTGTACCACAGGCTCTCCAGTGGCAGATAAAAATACCAGGTCCCTGGGTGCTGCAAAGCCAGGGACTCTGAGGAGACTATTTTCCCAGAAGCCTTCCTGGTTCAGAGGCATCGAGTGTCCGGTGGAGGCTGCCCAGCAGGCAGGATATTTGGGGGCTGGGAGTAGGGTGGTTACTACTTAGGATCTTGCTCCTTACTCTCAGTGTCCTATGAACAGAATTGCCCTTGCTGTCCTCTGGGGAGAGAGTGGCACATTCCAACAGTGATGGCATCTGTGTCCCTACTGCAGTATTTGCAAAAAATTTCTTCTGTCAACGGGGTCACCACGGTGAAGTGCTGACAGGGCTCTGCTCTGCTTGTGGTGCTGCGGCGGGTGAGGGAGCGAGGATCTCTAACCTGATAGTGAGCACCCTTCAGAAAGCCTCGTGGGAGGGCTCCCCTGTGTTTTTATCTATCAGGCAGAATCAATAGTCCTGAGGACTGACAGAGGCCATGGCCCTAGCAAGGATGCCCAGAGTCCACACTCCCTGTGTCAATATTCCTAGAGGGCCCTGGAGCTGTGAGCATGACTCTGTGGAATGTAACCCTCAGCTGGGTTTGGGAGCCCCTGGACCAGCCCTGAGGTGCAGGAAGAGAAGGGTGGGCTGTTTCACCAATGTCCCCATGATCACCTATCGTCATGTCCTTTGCTTGGCCGCTGGCCTGGATCCAGTGGGCACCGCAGCAGTGATTGGCAGAGGACCCCATTTACATCTGTCCCAGCACCTGGCCCAGTAGCTTCAGGAAGGCAGGCTTCGCGCTGCTCCTCAGCCATTCTGAGTTTGCCTCCATGTCCTGTGCTCGCCCACTCGGAAACCTCCTCCTTTGAGGGCCCAACACACATGGTACCCACTCAAAAGGCCCAGAGGGCAGGGGAGAAAAATTTCCTATGGATCAAGGACGGCAGGAAGCACTGAGTAGGGAACTCGGGAAGAAGAGGGGAAGTATGAGAGAACAGGCGGGAAGCCAGGTGAGGGAGGTTTCAACCACTTTTCCATTTCGGCTCAGTCTGGCCTGGACAGCACAGATGAGGCTAGACCTCCCTTCTGGGCAAGTTTCCCTCTCACATCTTTGTCCTCCTTGGAGATATCTGCGATTTTTGCTGAACTGAAACAAAGCAGATGTTCGGCACAAGAGCGTTCCGTCAGCACTGTCTGCCCACTGAGCTGTCCTGTCCTCCAATTCCTCAGCTCTCCAAAGGGGACACAAGGGACGTCAGGGGACCTGGAAGCCCCCAGGGTCTTGTCTGATTGATCCCAAAACTGCAGAAAGGTGTTCAGCAAATACTAGAAGGAAGAAGGCAGGCAGCAAGACAGACTGACAGTCAGATAGATAGGCATTTGTCCTGTGTAGCTGGATAGTCATCAAATAGAAGGAAGACAGATTAGCTGACTGGAAGGAGAGGAGAAACAGGCAGGCAGGCAGGCAAGCAGGCAGGCAGGCAGGCAGGCAGGCAGACAGACAGACAGACAGACAGTTATAAGACAGGAAATAAGGGGTCAGAGCTGCAGTGTCAGCGCTCATGTTTACAAAGGCAGTTCTTCTAACAACACCCCTCTGCCAGCTTTTCAGCTGCAAGCAGCCTGTCCATTCCTCCCCCTCTTCCACCACTACCACCACCACCTCCTCCTCCTCCCCCCTCCCCCCACTCTGACCAGCTCCTCCCATGTAGAGGTGCCTGCTCTAGGTGATGCTGACAGACCCCACCACTTAAGATGCACTCGCAACCTTCCCAGAGGCCGTGAGCTGAGCAGTCAGTCCCAGACACAGGTCATTCCACCTAGGAAAAACCAGGCTGGAGCACACCGTGGAGTCAGCGAGGACGCAGGGAGGAACGGATGGAGGTAATGGAAGCAAGCAGCTGACCCAGTGGCTGAGGGTAGAGGGGCGTCTCTGGCAGACCAGCTGTCAGTCACCCTGCACCGTGAAGGAGCCCGACTGTGGCCTAATCAGGAGCATACACCTCGCTAGGCATGGGTGAGAAGAGGGACGGGGAGCCGTCCCTCGTGGAACTTTGCTCACAGACTATGGTCTGTCTTGAGGAACACTGGAAGGCAGGGGAGGTCAGAGTAAATGCTGGAGGGAACATTGTGGTGGCGCCATTACAAGAACCGTATGCTAAGTGTTAGATGGATGGGGTCAATCACTTCATCTGGATTTGAGTCAATGAGGCTCTGAGCATTCGTCCTCCTACACTACCCAAGGCCAACGCCTCCACCCAGCCATCCACAGACATATGGCTTACCCTCAGCACTGTCAGGGGCTCACCCTCAGCACTGTCAGGGGCTCACCCTCAGCAGTGTCAGGGGCTCACCCTCAGCAGTGTCAGGGGCTCACCCTCAGCAGTGTCAGGAGCTCCCCCTCAGCACTGTCAGGGGCACTGTCAGGGGCTCACCCTCAGCACTGTCAGGGGCTCACCCTCAGCACTGTCAGGGGCTCACCCTCAGCACTGTCAGGGGCTCACCCTCAGCACTGTCAGGGGCTCACCCTCAGCACTGTCAGGGGCTCACCCTCAGCACCGTCAGGGGCTCACCCTCAGCACTGTCAGGGGCTCACCCTCAGCACTGTCAGGGGCTCACCCTCAGCACTGTCAGGGGCTCACCCTCAGCACTGTCAGGGGCTCACCCTCAGCACTGTCAGGAGAGAAAGCCATGCACCGACAGCAGGGACAGAGCAGGGTCTACAGCCCCTGCCTTCCCGCAGACCTGTGCAGATCCTGAGGTGAGGGCTACCCTAAGAGGCACCTTGCCCACTACAGGCTGTGTGAGGTAGTTGGCGGTCCCTGCATGGCTGCAGGCATGTGTAAGCATGTTCATGCTGCTGTACAGACTCTGGTTCTCCTGCTGTGTGTCTGACAGGAGCCAGATGTACAGCCGGGCCCTGTTCAGAGCCGGGCGTAGCTAACGCAGGAGATGTGGCAGCTGCCGCCGACAGCTCCAAAGCTCTGCCTGGCCAAGAAGTGTCTCCCCGTGGCTCAGGCACTTCTGGTGACAGTGATTGACACCCGAGAGCAGCCTCCCCTCTGGCCACCCAGGGGCCTTGTGGAGCCATTCCAGATTTATCCACCTCCCGCGGCAACCAGTGACGGCCACCAGCTGCCCTGAGAGCAAGGGAGTAACAGAGAGGGTCTCCAGACACAGCCAGCCCGCACACAGACCACCTTCAAAGCCAGGGCCATGCTTCCCTCACCAAATATGGCAACGGACCTCTTTCCCAACGATGCAACTTTCCTGCTTTGAAAAACGAAGCACTGTCCACATCTTAACCTTAAATTCGGCCGTTTATCTCAATCGTAGGAAATTCTTAGGGTGTTTCTGAACAATCTCTCCTGTGTGAGCAGGTGTGAGCATGCCTGTGCAAGCCAAAAGACAACCCCAGCTGTCACTCCCCTGGTACTGGCCACCCTGGGCTTTGACACCAGGCTCTCTAGCTAGCCTGGAACTTAGCAGTAGGCTACGATAGCTGGCCAGTGCACTCCTGGGATCCCTCTGTCTCTACAGAGTGCTCCAGTGTCATGGAATAGACTAGAACTTTAGGGAGAGACTGGGTAGACGATGAGCATTAGTATAGTAGCCATGCCTCAAGGAAGTGCAGGCCTGAGCACGGCTTGGCACACCTGGGTCGCCACAGCACCTCGGAGTCCATTTTCCTCATTTGGTAAGTGGGACTCAGGAAGAAGCCCTACGAAAGCACTCTGCAGCCTGTACACAGATGGCAGTGGGCAAGGCCACTGTCTCATGATGTCCAGCTTATGATTATGGGCCCAACAGGAAAACGGGCCTGGTGTGAGGAACCACCCTGGACAGGCCTCACTGCTGTGGATCCCGACAGCAGCGGCCTAAGCCTCTCCTAGCTTTCTAGAGCCAAGCCGTATGCCGGGACCAGTACCTCAGTAGCGATTTCCTCTTCTTAGCGTATGGGTGACCCCATTTCATTTTCTCTGTCGTCTACCTACCACATACCACCAGGAGAGCAAGTGGTCTTGCCTGCAGCGGGACAACCCTTTGCCCTGAGGTGAAAATCCAGCTTTGCTCACGATGCAATTATTCCAAGACATATAGTACGCATACGGGAACAAGGGCCATGGGACACGGAGCGGAGCCTGCAGCAAACTACCCCTCTGCAGCCATCGGTCCCCAATGGCCAAGCGTGATCAATACCTGCCGGGTTGCTTAACTGTCACTTTCACTTCCAATTTAGTGGGATCAATCAGAGAAGGCAGGCCAAACACCTCCTTAACAATTCCCTGAGACCCAGAAGTCCTTCTTCTAGGTGGCCATGCTGACAGTCCAACCCTGCCTTCTCTTTTGTCTGCCATTGAGCTTCTCACCCCCTGCCTGTCTGCTTTTGAGCCTCTGGCAAATGCAGGTGCTGGTGGTCGGTTCCACCCCAGCCACTGCAGAATGAGCAAGAAGCCTTCGAGCGCTCTTATTTGAGTGGTCTTTCCCCCCCCCCATCCCCATCAATATCCCACAGAATTCTAGTTGCTGGCTCGGCTGAGGAAGTTGGCTGCCTCTGTTGAAGAGCTGTCCATCACCACCCACGGCATCCAAGCTGAGAGCAAGCGGATAAAAATGGAAAAGTCAGGGGGTGGCGGCTGCGCGCGCGTGCTGTCAGTCCCAGCATTCGCTCGGGAGGCAGAGGCAGGAGGATCTCCGAGTTCGAGGCCAGCCCCGTCTATAGAGTGAGTTCTAGGACAGCCAGGGTTACACAGCCTTGAGAAACAAGCCAACAAACAAAAAAGCTGACGAAGTCCAGACTCGACACGGGTAGTGGTCTCAGCTGGGCACGCGGAGAATCTGAACCACCCATCTGGTCACTGAAGCGCTGCTCTCTGGATGGTCTTGCCCTCTTACTAATGTTCCTGAACTCTGTAACCCGGAACTGAGTCCAACCTCCTCCTGAACACAGACTGTCAGGCTACGAGCGCTTGACGCGGGGGGCAGCCTCAATCAGGCTGGTAGACATGACCTCTAAGACTCTGCATCTGAGGAATCAGGTAAGTAAGTGATAGTTCCACCAAAGGGCTCAGCTGAGAAAACCCCCTTCTCCTAGAGGAAGAGCTGTGGGAAGCAGCCCAGCCACCTCCACTGTACAGGTGCACTTGGCAGGAGGTGGCCGTCCCCGTACACCCATAAGCTATCATCTGGTGCTGGGGTTTGCTTGACAATAGGGGGTGTTGCCTTCTACAGTTCGTTTATCTGATGTGAAAGATACACGAAGGCCTCAGGAGGAACACGAACTAGTTACAACATTTCACGAAGCTTTCTCCTTTCTTCCTTTTGGACTCTTGGGTCTAGACCCTTGTGGGCTTTGGTGGGAAATGTAAAAGTTCCTGAAAGGCTAGACGGCCCCCACTGCACCCCATCGGGGGTCCCTTTGCTTCTGAGACCCTAACTGTTTCACGACTGAAGAAACCACAGTTTGGAGTTCAGCAAACTGTCATGGCCTGCTTCGAAGCTGAGATCAGAATGCTGAATCCCTTTGGGGTGATCATACATGCTGGACTTCTAGCCTTCCCACTGGCTTTCAAGTGATGCCACAGAGGCCCCAGTCTCTTCCAACGTCATCTAGGGCCGCTTTACACGGCAACGATCGAGTTTCCACGCCTGTCCAAATGAAGACAATTCTACTTGGGTCTGGTTTTTACATTATGGGTCTGTGTGGGGCTTTCCTTTTGAACCTCTTGAAGACTTTGCTACTCAAATAAAAAGGACAAAAACCACTGTGCTAACCATAGTCCCTGGAGTCCCTTCCCTGAGGCTGGGCCAGGAGCAATAAGTACCTGGATGGGAAACACAGCAAATAGTAGAAGACAACTGTGCCCCTTGGTAAGTGTGGCTGAATGCTTTGACTGTTTCTCCCTCACTACTTTGGGGCCAACCATGACATGGGACCTTGGGGGCACTCCTGGAGATCTCCATTATGGTATCTGGTTCTCAGAGAACCTCTTCAGTAAAGACAGGCAGCAGAGAGAGCCAAGGAGAGCAGGGGTGGGAGACTAGGAGGAGACTACAGTCTCCCTTTGCACTGTGGTGGGGCATCTCTCAGACTTCTGCATACTTCAGTGCCTGGACTGCCTTGGTGTTGAGTGTGACCACAGTTCACACACACAGGCTCACTGAGACTCTGGGGTTCCATGCAGGGCCGAGGGGGCCTGTGAATCTGCATCCCCACCTGGAACACAGCCCCTAACTGCTCTCCGCTGCAAAGGAGTATCCAGCAGAGGTTTGGTCTCCTGGCTCAAAATCCCTAAGACAGAAGTGACGGGACTGTAATTTACTTAGGCATCCCAGGGTCTCTTGAAGGCAGGAAGGGGCAAGGCTGAAACCACCCCATCCCCTGCTTTGGATCCCAGATGCTGGGTTTGCAAATCCAGGAGGACTTAGCAGGGGGTCTACGGGCATTCAAAAACTGAAGGATCATCCCAGAGCAGAAGCTTCATCCAAATACAAAAGGCCAAGTATTTTTTTTTTTTTTATGTTCAACACAAGCAGTTGTTTCTTGGAAGAAAACGAAGCAAAATCTACATAAAAATAAAACAGTATCTAAGGAGAGGTCTTCTGCACTTGGGTCCTGGGCTTTCCCTTTCCTTGAGACTCACAGATAGGCAGGGGCAAGAGGCAGCTGTGTCCTGTCACCAGCAAGCAGCCTGGAGACGTGCTAGGCGGGGGTGGAAGAGAGGAGGGACCCTCAACAGGGCAAATGTGTCACCTCCAAGGAGCTTTTATCAGACGGTCCCCGCGCAGCCTTCCGGGACCTTGTTCTGAGGCTATTTTTTAGATGAGAAATTCTATGGAACGACCCCGGACCCGCGAAGCTCCTCACGTTAGCTGCCTGCCTGAGGTAGCAAAGGCGTGAAAGGCACCACAGTGTCCACAAGCTGAGGCCGGACCGTGCGGTTTACAGTGCCTGGGTCCGAGGGACTGACTCAGAGTCTGGAGACAGACCGGTTCCAAACTGTGGAAGCGCAGGCACGAAACGGTCCCTTTGTTAAGGGGGCAGCAGGAGAAGTGAAGGCTCCTGGGAGGTAATCCTTGCTCCTGGGAAGGGACTCATTCCCTACGACCGAGGTATTTTTTGAGTCACGTTGAAAAATGTTTCTAGCACGCAAGGCACTGTTTTCTCAGAGCCACATAGACCCCAAAATAGAGTTAAATGCAGAAAAGTATGTATGACAGAGAAAGGCGCCCGAGACAGAACATTGATTGGAACGGCAGAGTGTGAAACAGTATGTACGCTATGTCCAGAGTCCAGATGGCCCTGGGACAGGGTCAGGAAAAAAATCCCCAGAAAAGAAGAAGCGATGCTGTTTCAATGGGCTAGAGGGTGGGCTTTTCTTTGCTTCCTAACAGTATAACGCAGCAGCTGACTTTTCCCTAGTCAGAGGCAGGTTGAAGAGACAAAGGAAAGCCGGGCCAGGCCGACTCCCACTTTGTGCCAACTGCTCCCACCCTCGCAGACGCTCCTGAAGTGGAGCCGGGGCGCCCCCCTGTGGCCACGGCAGTGAATGTCTGAGGCTGAGCACAGGAACGCGGCTCCAGCAGAGGGAGAGAAGGGGGGAGGGAAGGGGGGTGCAGACAGAGAGAGGCGGAGTGGGGGTGGGGGGAGATGTGTAGAGGGGTAAGGGTAGAGGGAAGAGAGTGGGGGTGGGGAGCACTGCGTGTACAGAGGAGCTGAGGAATCCTGACTACAAACCTCTTCTGGACAAGACTATCCCAAGAGTGAGGCAGGAAACCCTTGTGTTCATGATTGGGAAACCTGACCTCAAGTCTTTGCTCTGTCACGTACCAGATGGCTTTTTTTTTTTTTTTTTTTTTTTTTTTTTGGGCCAACTTGACCCAAACTAGTTTCCTGAGAAGAGAAACCTCAGCTGAGAAAAAGCCTTCATCAGATTGCCTTCATGAAGTCTAACCGGGCATTTTCTTGATTAATGACTGATGAGAGAGACCACAGTCCACAGGGGCTGTGCCACCTTTGGGCAGGTGGGCCTGGGTTGTGGAAGAAACTGAGCAAGCCAGGAGGTGCAGTCCAGTGAGCAGCGTCCCTCCGTGGTCTGTGCTTCTGTTCTTGCCTGAAGTGTAAGCTGAGTTGCTTTTGCCCATGGCCTTTATCACGTGCTTGGGTGAGTCTTTTGATTTCCCTACCCTGGCTCTTGTCACATTGCTGAAAGATGACTGCAGGTGGCCTCAAGCCCCGATTCTGCCATTTGGGGCTACAGGAATGAGCTCAAGCCACCGACTCTGAGAGACTCCAGTGTCCGACCACAGAAAACAAAAGCAACGCCAGTATCAGCCTCCCAGGGCTCGGTTTCCCGTGCGTCTCCGGCAAGGTTCCCAGAAAGCCATTTGGCGTGTTACGAATCTTTTCACAAATGAAGCAGGGTAGGAGATGTCGGCACAGAATGCACTCAGCGAGGCTTCCTACACTCACAAACCTCGACTGGTCTCATGCAAGGCACATACACATGGGTGTCCTGACGCACAACGCACTCACTGAGGGTCACAGCCAAATTCAGAAGTGCTGTCTCAGAGGTAACATGAGCTCCCGCAAGCAAAGCCCAATTAGCTCAGCTCCTGGCATTGAAAAAGCTCTCGGAAAAAAAAAAAAAAAACCAAAAAAAATTCCTTATTATTCCTGACAGAGCCGATAATACCAACTGGTGTCACATGGGTCCTTAAAAGAAAATCTGGCACGAAGGGGAGTCCTCTTGGTGCTGTGTTCCCAGAATCCAGGAGCCAGGGCCCCCCAAGAACACAGAGCTCGCTGCAGGTGGTCCCAGGCTGGCTCTCCCAGCTGCTGAGACCTCTGCCCCGCCCCCACCCGCAACTCTGCCACTAGATTAAGAAATCCAAGGCAGCACTTGCCAACCCCAAGAGCATTTTCCTACCCAAAAAAGGAGCCACTTTGCTAACTATGTTGTCCAGCCAAAGGCTGGTGCAGCCCCAAAAGCCCATTTCAGCTTGGCACTACTCGGTGGTTACTTAGAAGGACAGACAGCATGAGTTCACACAATGCCTTATCCTTAACAAAATAAAGCCTAGGGCTGGGTGGGGCAGATAAGGAGTGTGCGTTACGGGCTTCTCCCCACGTCACCCTGGTATCCTTACTGCCTGTCCCTTGGGGACCAGACCCCCCACTGGCTGGTGGGTACTGGGAGGACACTGATTCCTCTGGGCCCACTGCAGCCTCTGTGCCTGGGCAGCTCTGCCCAATGTGAGGCCTCTGTGGTGATCTTGAGGTCCCGCAGCCGAAGGCTCACATATCATCCTGGAGGCAGGCCCCATGCTGAGTGGTCACCGATTTGGGGGGACTTCGTTTTGTATGCCATTACACTGAACATGCCTCTGTCCACTTTGTTGGTGGCTCTAGATTCAGGAGGCCTCCCTTGTCTGTACCCTGAGGACGGCGGTAAATTCCTAAGACCCACTGTCACACTGTCACAGTGTGGAGGAGGGTGCCCTGGCCCGTGGTGGTCTGGTTCTGCTGAAAGGCTATGATGACAGCTAATGTTAACATCTACGCATGCTAGACAGTCTTCCCCGGATTGCTCCCTGTAGTAGGTACTGCCAAGAGCCCATTTACTGAGGAAAACTGAAGAAAGAGGCGGACAGCCAGGGAGCGTTGGCTACCGAAAGATGGAGCTGGAATCCAGGTCCCAGCAGTAAGCCCCCCAACTCAGTGCCAATCCAGCACCGATCTCCACCTTCAACTGATGCTTACAAGGCAAGGAACAGATGAGACGCAGTATGGGGAGGACGGAGTATCATGCTCGGCACAGAAAATATTAGTTGCTCTTTGCTTGAGCCAAGAAGGAAAATCCCAGTATTCTGGGATGGATGAGTAGCCCATTTCTATTAGCCCGTTGCGTCCACCGGAGTGGCTGTGGCAGGAGATGTCTGGTTCTCCATCTCCTCCTCCAGCCGGTGCCCTGTCCCCATGGCCGCATGGCCAGCACGGGGAGGTCCGTGCTGTCAGCACTCAGGAGCAGCTAGTTGGCGGGATGCCTCAGACAGGAGTAAAGCAGAGACAGTAGCTAGCTGGTTTGCCTCTTCATGCCTACTGGGGTGGGGTGAGCGTGTGAAGGGGACACTGTCCCATCACTGCAGGCAGCACCTCTTGGTGCTTATACCCATGTTCACAGAGGCCTCCACCTGTCCTGGAGGGTTTGAAAGAAGTCCTGCCTTACAGATGGTGAGGTGCTCGGGGCAAACAAGTCTCTGCAAAAAGAAGGCAGGTCCCAACACCAGGAGGCTGGGTCCAGCAGTCTGCACTACCGAGCTATCATGGGGTTAACTCAGGGGAGTTCACCTCAGAGGTGGGGTATAACTAGGGAGGGGTGGGTGATTCTGAGCCCAGCCACACAGACAGGTGATACCGAGGCAGAACAGAGCAAACTCCCTTGAGCACACCAGGTTAACGTCCCACGGCCCAGACCTTTGAGCAATGACATCAGAAGAAGTGGAGATCCTACCGCATGATGCCCAGGGGATCCAGTATCTCCTCCTCCTCCTCCTCCTCTTCTTCCAAGGACTTCTCAACATTCTTGTTGCTCAGGCCCAATGTGGGTGGCTGCACTTCATCCTGTTGCTCAAAGAAGTCAAAAGCCTCATCACTGTCCCCTGGCCGGCTGGCTGTGTCATCCAAGACAGAGGGATCTCGGGTGGCAAAGCCGGTAGCCCCCGGGGATCTGGTGCCTATGGAAGAAAAGGAAAATAAGAGGTTCCTGTCTGCTTTCAAGGCGACATCACCACAGCCGCTCGCCTAAGCTAGGTTGAGGCTGAGGGCTTCCTGTAACTTCCTGGGACCAAATTCTGCTCCAGCCCGAGTGGACACAGCACCAGGCGCTGTGCTATCCCACTCTGTGATGCTGGCACTAAGGGAGCCTGCTATTGCTTGGCCATGGGGAATGTAAGAACAAGCCTGAGTGTTTTATAAACTTTTCCCAAGGAGACATGCCCAGATAGGGCACCACCTGCAGAACAAAGGAGGACCCCACCCATGTCTAGCTTAACGTGCTGAGTTTAACTGGGGTTACTTACAGGAGCACGGGCTGCTTATAAGCAGTTACACCATGTAAGAAAAGCCTCTCTCCTAACGACTGCTTGTTAACTGCTTGTCTGTCCATCATCTGCTTATCCATTCGCCCACCTCTCAATTATCTGCCTGTCCATCCACCCATTCATCCATCTATCCATCCATCCATCCATCCATCCATCCATCCATCCATCCATCCATCCATCCACCCATTCATCCATCTATCCATCCATCCACCCACCCACCTGTCTAGCTACCTATCTATCCATCAATCTGTCTGTCCTTCCATCTGCCCTGTCTGTCCCCTGGGGAGGGGTGGGGCCTTGTGAGCCCCTCCTACCCCCCCATGAGGGAAGGTTAATGGACCCGATCCTGTATGGTTCACAGCTTCTAAGAATTCAAGAGGGCAACAGCTGTGTCATTGTGTCATGCCAGTGGAGAAAGGGCCACAGCCCAGAGGTGAAGTGCACCAGCCACTGTACAATGAGGCTGGGCCAGGACTGTCTTTCAGAACATTTTACAGTAGTAAGTCCGGCAATGAACTCTGATGACCTGAGCATACACAGACAACTCCGAGAGCCTTCAGTCTCCGGGATGAGTGCAGGGAGCACATGGAAGATCCCAGAATAGACGTGATCACCCCAGGGCAACTGGGCTTACATCAGTGCTTCTCAAAGCGTGGTTCAGAGACAGGTGTTTGCGATAAGTTAAGTCCAGAAAGGGGAAGCAAGGCCCAGAAATGTCCACAGAGGCTTTGCATCACCATAGCCTCTGAGCACGCAGTCCTGTGAGCGCATCTGTCTGTGAAAGGCTGGAACGACTAGCTAGCTCTCCCCAGAGGACAGTTTGAGAAGCATAGGCTTGGACTATTTATTTGCTTATCCCTAAGCAAGCAGTGACTGGTAAGTTATCATTTAAAACAGTCACCTAAAAAATAAAAATCACTCAGCCAGGTGTGGTGGTGCCTTTAATCCTCAGCATGGGAGGCAGAGGCAGGCGGATCCTTGTGTGTTCAAGGCCAGCATGGTCTATGTAGTGAGTTCTAATATAGGCAGGGCTATCTAAGAAACCCTGTTAGTCAGAGCAAAGGTAATGACTGACCAGAAGATGGAGAAGGTGAGGGGGAGAGAGAGGTTCCATCCATAGGTGTGGCCTGGCCTCATCGTTCAGGGCATGAAGGGCAGATGCTCAAGTCCCAAGGGGGGCTTAGGTAGACAGGAGAGGGGTGGTCCCTGGATCACTACCCCCTGATAATAGGCTCTGTCTGAAGCACTTCATGTGTGTTAGTTCACACCATCCCCCACAATCTCCATCAGAAAAAAAAAATGACTTCTCTTATAGAGAACACCGGTAGAAGAGAGAATGGGGGTGGGGAGCTCCCCGGTGCTACACCAAAGAGCATGAGGTCTTCAGTGTTAGGAATAAGGGTGCCATGTCAGATCACACCCATAGTCTCTATGTGGGCCATGGATTGAGCGTGATGCCCACAAGGGACAGGGCCAGCAGAAGTCCAGTGTTCCCAGGCTGACGGGGCTGGCTGGCAGGAGGAGGAGGGGGGATATATGTACCTGTAAGTATCGAAGTGAAGAGAGATATACAATGAGGATAGCAGGAAGGCCATGGTGAGGCCACTCTGTGAATATCCAGCTAGCATCCAGAAGGTTAGTCCCTTGAAGGCTGGGTGCCCCGCTCATCATCCAGCCCAGGGGGTTATTGAGACCCAACGCCCTAAACATCCTTGCTAAAGCTACAGGTCATGGAGGGTGGCAATGGGCCTCCCACTGAGTCACAGGGGTGAGGTGGGTTCTGGGATGGAGGGACCTCATGGACATGGGACAACGCCTTGGGTACCTAAGAATTCTAGCAGCTCTGGGCTGCCCGCCAACTGGGCATCCTTGGAGACACAGCGTAGAATCTCATCAAACATGGTTCTCCTTTCCCGGATGTCAGACTCCCCGACAAACAGGACCTTCCTAGGCAGCGGGGGCAGGCTGGATTCTGGGTAACGACTGCACAGTTTCTGGTAAAACTCCTCGATCTCGCTGTATTTTTTGGAGACCTGGAATGAGAGGAGCATGTGGTTTCCTGAGAGAAGAACCAAGGATGAGAAGCTTCCTCACCCTGACCAGAGAGGCGCCTGGTGACCAGAGAGGTGCCTGGAGCAGGCCTGACTGCTGGCCCTCTGTATACCTCCAGCCTCAATCTCTGGTCCCCAGGGAAGTCTGAGAGTCTCAAAGGAAGGACGCAATGATGGACTGATCTAGGGTGTTTCCGCAGGTTCACGTAAAGGACTTTGACACAGGGACCTGAACCCAGCCTACAAACGGCCATGACCTCCACCTATTCTGGGCTTTCCAAACCTGAGCACAGTGAGTTTGGCCCCTGGCAGGTGTCAGGCCATCTTGTGACAGCACTGTGTGACCTCTTCCCAGCACAGGACAGGTGGGGCCTGCCCTGACAGGCGGCAGAGGTAAGGTTAGCTGGAGCACAGTGTGCATGGGTCCTGCTGCTGCTACCAAGCAGTCCCGAGTATCCCTTGAGTATCCCTTGAGTCTCTGAAGGTTTACTTGGATTGCTGCTACGAGGGATCACATCTGCCTCTTTACTAAGCTCCCCACCTCCCCACGGCTCAGTGAGCATGGGTTCATATACTATACTCTTGCTATGCGTTTGTTGACACAGAAATCCCCAGCTGGCTCCGGGCCCCCATGCAGGGAGTAGCCATAGCCCCGTGGGTTTGGTGGTGCCATTGCTGGTATCTGTTCAATCCACATGAGCTCAGATAAAAGTCACTTGCCTTATGTCACAGCCTTCACCAACACCCTCGATTTAATCTCAGCCCTCAACTCCTTGGTGCCTCCCTGGAGGCCAGGTCCGTCTCCCCAGGAAATGAGTGGCAACGTTGAGGATGAAGGCATGGAGGACTGCTCCTCCAGGCCTGGCTGCACCACCCTAAGTATGTATGTATGCTAGTGTGTGGCTGGACTGCGGGTGTCCCCATCATTTGGGGCTCAGAAAGGCATGGTAGGGAGCCACATCTCAATAACCAGCACACCACCCAGTGTTAGGTGTTGTACTCCAGGGGATGATCGTATAGTGGCGGTGGGGGTGGAACCTCAGAACCCTCCAAGTGGGGATTTCCCTGGGATAGGAAACTGCTGCCCACAGCTGAGCACAAGAGCCTGGTTCTAGAACCTTCCTGGAAATGAACCCCCAGGGAAAGGGTAAGGAGGATCCCCAGTGCACTAGCTAGTTGCTCAGGCTGGATCAAGCCGCTGCGCCTGGCCATGGTGAGGGACGAGCGCCCCCTGCTGGCCTAACTGCACCATGCAGGCTCAGGCCACAGACCCACAAACCAGGCAGTGTGAGGGGCAGGGAGGGAGCTTTAAGCCCAGGTTTCTAGTACCATCCAGGGTTATCAGCCACTTGTGTTCTAGCTAGAATCTCAGGCCACAGCCAGCAAACGTGACAAGGACAACAGGGAGCTGAAATGGGAACACAAAAGTACCCAGTGGCTCTGTGTGGCAGGCAGTGCGGAGCACTGGGTCAACATGAGCTGCCTCTGTCCTCTGATACGTACATACATACATCATACATACATACATACATACATACATACATACATACATACATACATACCTCTGCGTGTATGCCAAACCTCAGGCATAGTACTCCTCCCTGGGGGCTGGCTTACCTCATGGCTAGCAACTAAAAGCTTGCTTTTATTAAAATGTATATATCCTTCTATGTGATAGACACAAAATGCTTACTAATTCTTTTAGCGAACTCGTCAAAATCTAGGGGGATTACAGACCTGGGAGCATAACTCTGGCCTACACCCCTAGATACCACCATGTTTGTGGGGGAGCAAATGAGTTGTCCTTTGCCCTCTCAGGTGTGCGTGCCCACACTCTGTATGCTTTCCACATTGCATGGGCATCACTGTTTGGGACAAGGCAGCACTAATGTGGCATGTGGCAGTGTCACAGGTGACCTTTCATTCACGCCACCTGACATCCAGCCTTTTGTACAGGATGGAACAGGCTGGGCTGGACCAAGGATGCTGCTTCTCCTTCAGGCCCCAGAGCCACCCCGGGCCCCCCTTTCCCTGCTCCTGAGTCTGAAGACACGGGTGTACCTGAGCTCAGGCCAGACCACCAGGAGCTGCAACTGGCCCCTCAGAAGAAGATCCACTCTAGAACACAGCAGACCCAGAACCATGGGCCAGGGTCCACCTGGGTTCAATCAAGAGTTGGTCTAAGGAACAATCAGACGAAACCCGGCACTGTGGGGAGTGATCTGTGAGACATATTCTTTTTAGAATTCTGTCCCTTACTGTCACGGAGCTGTACACTCATCGCTCTCCTTTTGTTTGGGCTGCCTGCGGGTGCCGAACCAACGTGCAACAGGGGCTCCCTTGGGGCACTAAAGGACTCTGGTTCATTTTCCGTATCCTAGGATCCCAAGACCGGTCCTTCCTGCTCGCCAGGTCGGGATCCCTTCCATAAGAGACCAAAGGGTAAATAGATGTGTGAACCCATCCTTCCTTTTAGTTGAAATTCTGTTTCCTGAGCTTCTTTCCTTCAATCACCCAGCCTTCCCTTCTGCCCTGATGGTCGGCCCCACTGTTGTTGGCACTGCTGGTGCTTCCGGGACTTCCTCTCCTCAGCTCTTCTCGTGAGTCTCCACCTCTGCTCTCTGGGTAGCTGCACCCACTCCCAGCTCTTAACATGGCCTCTAAGCTGATATCTAGATACCTAGGACTCAGGCCTGGCCCACGCCTATGCTGGACTTCCTGTGTCCACCCAGTGGGTGAACGATGCACTCTCACCACAGCCTCTACTGTGCTCCTTGCCGGTGTGGTTGATCTTGGCCATCTGCACACTGTAAGCCTCTCCTTCTCTCCTTGCCTCTTATCCTATTGTTTGTGCTGGGTCCCAGCATGGAGGACAACTGTTATCCTCAGAGCCGGTGTCTCTTGGTCCTGATACTTTGATGCCATGCTCTAGTTAAAGGCAGATAGGACCATCGCTTCCCTGCTTAAAACTACATGGCCGCAAGTCAAGTCCAGGTACAACCTGAGTCCCGCATGTCACCCAACCCCTGTGTCCTCCTCTGGGCCAGTCTTTCCTCCTTCCCTGCTGTGTAACATCATCTATTCTTTTGAGACAGGGCTTCTCTGTATAGCCCTGGCTGTTCTGAAACTCACTCTGTAGACCAGGCTAGCCCTGAATTCTAAAGATCCGCCTCCCTCTGATTCCCGAGTGTGCCAGCACCATCCAGCAACACCATCTACTCTTTAAACCATTGTCCTGCCTTTACCTCTTTCAAGAGGGTGCCAGCATCTTCTCTCCAAGGTGTATTAAGTTGTTCCTTCTACACACTCCCAGGCTCTAACGTGCCTGGGTCACCATCTACGCCTCTTTACAAGTCTGCCTTGCCGTGGTCTCCTCTGGCATTTCTGTTATCCTACAGTCTAGCACTACAGACCTTGGACGCATGTTGTACAGAGAAGTGTCAGCACTGAGGGGCAGACATACCTGCCTGGGCACCCTCAGAGCATCATGGCTAGGGCTCCCTGCTCACCAAGAACTGGACGACATCCTCGGGCCGGTGCTTGGCTGACTTGAACACAGCCAACCGGGTCACCACCAGGATCTGGTACTCCACATGGCCTGACATCATCTTACCCCGCACCTCCTGGTGCTGTGGTACAGTCAGGTCGAGGCCCGTGTGCGCATTCTGAACTTGCCTGTAGAGCAAAGGAAGGTGGGTCAAGATCAAGTATAAGTAAGCAGGCTTCGCCAATGAGGGGCAGGCAGGAAGGAGGTCAGTGGGACCCGGTCACCAGGTCATTCAGCTGTGTGTTCTTCTCAGTCTGTCCTTACATTCTGAGGGTATGCAGACCAAGAGAGAAGCCTCAGTCTGTGAAGACAGAGCAGGCTGAAGCCCTCTAGGGAATCTGGACAGACGTACTTCCTCAGTTCTGAAGAAGGCAAGGTTCAGTAGAGCAGGCCCAGCCAGGCCCGATGGTCCTATCTGCCTTTAACCAGAGCGTCTAGTGGCAGCTTGGAATGACATCCAAGGTTGCAAGGAAACAGTGGCTTCCTCCTCTGGATACCCTTAGGGAACAGATACCTGTGTCTGAGTATAGCTAGAACATTCTCTCTGGGCTGCAAGGATCTGCTGGCTAACTTAGTGCTCTCCGAGAGCTGGAGCCCATGTTTTTAATGCACACACACACACACAAGTCTGAGAACAAGGCTATCAGGCTGTCACACTGGGACAGCATACTAAAAGCATGAAATATGCAGTGTGTGTGTGTGTGTGTGTGTGTGTGTGTGTGCAGCGACTGTACAGACCTGTACTCTCATCCCATGTGAGGTGCATCCGTAAGCATGGATCCCTCTGCACACTTGAGCTGACTGCCTCTGGAGAAGCATCCCAAAGGCATCCAGAGCAGACACAGGCTGCAAGATGAGGCACACTACGCCAGGCCACTTCCTTTTTAAAATTTCTGTGTATAGGAGTTTTGTCTGCACGAATATCCATGTACCACATGTATGCAGTCTCCTCAGAGGTCAGAAGAGGGCATTGGATCCCTCAGGGACTGGAGTTACAGACAGCTGTGAGCTGCTATGCGGGTACTGGGAACTGAACTCAAGTTCTTTGGAAGGACAGCCAGTGAGTGCGCTCAACCACTGAGTCCCGAGCCAGGCCACTTCTTTACCAATGGTCAAGTGACAGTGTTCTCTGTCTGAGGCTGAAGGACAAGAGGCAGCATGGGGGGAAGAGGCTCAGGCAGGGAGGAAGCAGCTGGCACTCCCAGCAGGTGGGTACGTGAAATTACTTCAACTGCTCAGTGCCACCTATAGGAACGCAGGTCCCAACAGGAAGTAGCTTATCTTTGCTGTCAGAGTTCCGGGGAGCCATCCCAGGCAGCCTTTGCTGGCTGTGAGAGGGAAATGAGGCACCTTTTCTTTGGGATGGCTGGGGCAATGAAGCTGAGGTAGTGGGAAGGGGTAACACGGAAGGCTGCTCACCCTGAACGGCAGAAGATGGGAGAGGATCGTCAAGCCCCACTTGGAACCGTCCATGGAGGTTTCCCACAGACAACCACACCAGGAACTGAACTCATATCCCTGTCCTTAGAGCCTCTGTATCGTTCCTTCCAGCTGAGAGTACTGTGCAAGCAGCTCTCCTTGTCACATGTGACTCCCCAGCCTTTGTGCCTAGGGCCCAGCTGACTTTTAAAAGCCCCGTTCCTCAGCTCCTCTGCTCCTGTGCCTGGACACAATTATACTTCCTGTCTCTCCTGGATTGGCAAAACTATGCTCCCCCGTCCTTCCCTGAAACTCCTGACTTTTAGGGAGAGCAGTAAGCCAGGGGGGTCACTACTCCTTCATCCAGACAAGAAGTGGTCCCTAGACAGTGTGAGCGCCACTCTGGAACTTTCAAGAAAGATCCACTTGGGTCACCGAACCGGAAGCCTGAGACCATAAATATCTCAAGCCTTGCAAGCTACCTCATCTCAGTTCAACTCGGAAAGCAGCTACAGCCGACACCCCCTGTCCGGTCTGGGTGTGTTCTTATCCAACTGGAATCACAAAAGCAAGCAGTTGGCAGGATATGGCTCACGGGCACAGCACACTGTGTCCTAAACCAAGCGGTTCCGTCGGGATGTGGCTACAGGCCCCTTATGGATCCTATTAACCCTGTTCCCATGGCTCAGCCCGATCGGCTCACTTTGCCCTCCAGTGACCTCACCCTGACTCAAGGCCTTCCATAGCATCCCGAGCCCAGGGCGGCCCAATTCCTACCTGTGGTCCAGACTCTTCCCTACAAACCCTCCCGCCTCTTACTTACCCAGCACCTCCATTTGACTGTCGATCGAGTTTTAAAGCAAACCCATCTGAACAAATGCTGAGTTCCCTGCTCCACCAGCTCCCCGTCACACACAGAATGAAATCGTGACCTTTCTTGATGGCAGGTGTCTCCTCACACTTTCCGTGCTCCCTCCACTTGAGCACGCTGGCCTTTGGACAGTGGCTTTCCTGCTCAGCACACACCACAAGATCTCCTTTCTACAGCTCTTTCCACTGGGGGACGTCTTCCCTTTGACCGAGACGTATAACACTCACACGGTCACCTGACCACTCTCCTCGTCATTCGTGGCATTTACTACCCTGACAAAGCTTGCATTTTCCTACTGCCGACCTGTTCCCACCAGTGCCTCACTACTGTATCCTAGAACCTGGACCTGCACCTAGCACAGAAGGAGTCCCTGAGAAAACACCCTCTGGGTGGATGCATGCAGGAAGCCCGGAGCTGCCTAGCAGGAGGAGGCTGGAAACACCGTCTGATCCTGGGGGCAGGGCCACCTCTGCTTACTTATGGGGCAGTGCTCCTCAAAGGCACTATGAGTGGAGTGGTGGGCAGGGCATGGCTCGTCCGCCCTCACTACATCACTCACTCTGCAGCAGCACACTATGCCTATTAACACCCGAGGGCATGCTAGCACCAAGGGAATCCAACACTACCCTTCCTAGCACCAAATTCATAGTCGTGGGTGTGCTGGCTGTGGCCCACAGGGACATTTACTGCTCCTGTGCTTCTAGCTATTTAGATGGAGCCTCTCTACAGGAAGGGAAACTGGGGCTCAGTGAAAGGGAACAACTCACAGAGCCACAGGGGCATCTCTTTTAATGGGGATGTGCCTTGCGGCCTCACTTACCACACCAAGGGGAGCAAGCTGCTTTCAACAGCAGGGCTTACGTACAGAATCGTACTTTTCTAAACAGGGAGCTGGGCGTACAAATGAACGTGTGTTGGGTAAGCATCCGTTTGCCATCTCGGCTACAGTTTGTGTGGGTGGGGTGGGACAGGGTATACGAATATCTTTGAAGTTCACCATTTCAGAGTTACTTAAAAATGGGGGAAAGAGAGGAAAAGTAGGACATCCCTCCTGCCCCCAAGCCCCCCCCCCCCCGCAGCACCAGTCACTTTGGTGCGGGTATCCTCTGCAGGGAACAGCTTGTTTCATTCACCTCGTCCCTGGTGCTTAGCTTCGGGCTGTTCACACAGCTACTACAGAAACGTTTGGGGGACCGGAAGATAGGATTCCGAAGTACGCAGGGACAGGGAGCTGGGCCGCGTCCCAGCCAGAGCTATCCCGACAATCCCAGGCCTTCCTGGAGTCTTGGGCGAGTGCTTGGTCCTTTAGGGGGCCTCAGTTTCCTCGTCTGTAAAACGGGGACTCTTGACGGCGCGCCACTGCTCCCGCAGGAGAGTGTGCGGTGCAGCGGGATGAACCGCCAGCTGCTGGGATGTCTGGATAGTGCGGGATGGGGGTCTGGCTCACCTGGAGGTGACGAGCACCGCCGGGGACTGCATATCGGCTGCGGTCTGGCGGACGGTCACGGGATCTGGCGTCCTGGGCGTCGCTGCGTCCCTGCCCCGCCCCGCTCCGGCGCAGCGCCACCTCCCCAGCCCTTGACCGCCCCCTGGTGGCAGCAGCTGTGCACATCGCAGCATCTGTGGTCTCGGAGGGGGCTTGTGCAGCTCAACCCTCCCTAGGTCCCCCATAGCCACCTCCTAAGCCTGGCACCTCATGCCATTTAATCCTACTACATGCTTAACCTCTAAGGCTACAGGAATCCAGCCGCTAGTTTTCGGGCTTCTCTCCTATGGCTAGCTACAAAAGCACTCTCTCCTCTCCCTGGGGCCATTTTCACTTACGCAGCCAATCATTCAGGCAACAGGAGTTTTCCCCTTTGGGACTCTGTCCCTTCGGGCTTGGGGGCTGTGCATTGAACACAACAAACCTCAGGCCTCTCTTTGTGGCTCTTCTCCTAAGGTTTCTTGTCCCCTCCATTATCTGCTCACTCGCGCGTCCTCCCTCTCCCTCCATCCCCTCCCTGCGTCCCGTCCCCCCCCCCCGCAACCCCTCCCCCCTGCACCTCCGGCGCCTCTCATACCTGTACTCTTAGCCTGACTTGCTTTTCGTTGAGGCCTTGGACATTTTCCTCTGTATGTCTCTGACTGAATGGATCCACTGGGAATAGACTCAATTCTCTATCCCACAATAATGAGAGTGGCAGTACCTGCTGTTGGCTGTCTCCTGCCAGTGGCCCAGGAGACTGGAACCAGAGCCAAGTGACAGGTACAAACTGCTGTCCCTTGCTCTCTCCAGTGATAAGTAGCTACAGGTGCTGGGCCACACCAGAAATACCAAGGGGACATATTATGTTCCCTCCTTTAGTGTGTGTGTGTGTGTGTGTGTGTGTGTGTGTACGTGCACACACGTGCGTGCCCACCATGGGCATGTATAGAGGTCAGAAGACAGCGCTATGGAGTCCATTCTCTCCTTTCATCTTTACACGGGTTATGGGGATTGAAATGTGGAGGTCAGGTTTGCATGACGTTATTTTCACTGTGGAGTCAGGCTCCATGGCCATGCTCTCTCAGGAGGTAGCATCTCAGCCCACTCAAACCCTATGTGCTTCAGTGAAGTAATTCCACAGTTAATTTTAAAAGTTGGAAAAATGACTTCAAACTTTGCCTCTTGAAACATATATATTCATGCACTTCGTTGTCAGTGTTTGGGATTTGTTTAGAGGCAAGCTAACAATAGCATGTTTTAAATTATTATTATTATTATTATTATTATTATCATTATTATTACCATCACACCATCATCATCACCACCACCATCACCATCATCACCACCACCACCACCACCATCATCATCATCACCACCACCATCATCATCATCAGTGTGTGTGTGTGTGTGTGTGTGTGTGTGTGTGTGTGTGTGTGCAGTTAACCCTGCACTTGTTAGATCAAGGACAACTTTCAGGAGTTGGTTTTCTCCTCCCACCATGGTTCTGGTGTGAAGATAGAAGGCTTGTGTAGAACATGTTTTTACTCACTGAGCCACCTCATAGGCATTAACACAGAGATTTAATGCACCCTCCCTCCTGTCCCATCCTAACCCCCCTCTCTCCTTCTTCCACCCTTCCCCCTCCTCCTCCGCCTCCTCCTCCCCTCCTCCTCCCCCTCCTCCTCCGCCTCCTCCTCCCTCCTCCTCCTCCTCCTCCTCCTCCTCCTCCTCCTCCTCCTCCTCCTCCTCCTCCTCCTCCTCCTCCTCCTCCTCCTCTTTTCCTCCATTGCAGAACAAGTAGAGTCAGAAAGGGCTTTGCGAAGGAGCAGTTTCCTAGAGAAACAAGATTTGGTAAACTAGGAATATCGTGTTGCAGTTCCAGAGACAAGGAAGGCATCAGTAGGGACTGAGCAGAGGAGGGAAGCAGGAGTCAGGGCGTGAAGTCCTCAGTGGGTTTGAACTTAGGACTTTGCACTGACGTTGGCCATCAGAGAACTGTGCACAAAGGAATATCCTGGAGACCCACGAGGTGGGCAGTGGTGTGGAGATGCATAGACTGTCGAGGAGCCCAGAATGGGGGAAACAGGGAAGGCTGCTGAGGTGCAGGCGTGAGAACGCCAGGAGATGGGGATTTGCGTGAACATGAGCAGACGAGTCAGACGCTGCTGTGTGGCTGAGCTGCAATTCTTCTCTTAACTTACTGTGCTTGCCTGCCACACACGAGGGCCTGAGTTTCATGCCAGTGCTGTGTAAATCCGTGGCCATGAGCCCAGCAGCACTCGGGAGGTCTGAAGGAAGGAGAAGCTGAAGTTCAAGGTTGTCCTCCATTCCACAGCCAGTTTGAGACCAAGTCAGCCTGAGGGCACAGGAGACCTTGTCCCCTTAGTGTGTGTGTGTGTGTGTGTGTGTAGAAATTAAGAAAAGATGCTGCTATGGTATGGTTTGGCTCATGTGAGTGGCTAGATGATGGACTCTTTTATGGCTAGACATTTGGAGGAGCCTGGGGTGGTAAAATGATCTGTTTTAGACAAGAAAGGTTTCAGGATGTTGGATATAGGGTCCAGTGAATCTATGGTCAGGACCTGGGGAGGTGAGATTTGGATGTGGGGTCCTAGGTGGAAAGGAGATAGTCTTTCCAGGTGACACCCCCCCCTCACTAGAGTCCCAAAGAGATATTTTGAGGAGCTCTAGGAAAGTAGAGACCGTAATGGGGACTTGCCATGAGACCCCAGGCTGTTAGCATGACTGTCACCAATATCTTTTGAGCTAATGAGCTGGGCTTTCTGGTGACTTGAGCTTGTCCTGTGCACTACAGGAAATTCAGTGCACCTGGTGCCTGTCAAGAGTACCCCAGGATTCCTGTGGAAGTGACCCGCTTCCTTGATAGCAATCCCATTTTCTGCTTCCATGGGTCCCACAGGCTTCAGTGCATAATTGTGTACAGCACCTGGAATGGTGGGGTCTGAATCTGATATTGTGTGCTTCCTGCTGAGGTCCACGGCTAAGGCCGTGGTAACAGAGACCATGCTATGCAAGATTTTCTTCTCTCCCATCTCAAGCCGAGGAGGACCCTCCATGTGTGCTTCCTTCAGAGGGAGTCAGGCCTCCAGGGTTGTACAGAGAGTGAGGGACACTCAGAGTCTGCAGGGGGATGTCTAAATGCTGGCCTAGTATCCTGGCATCCCCTTTGTTTCTAGCGGGATGGGTAGTCTGAGGACCTGCTCATTTTCTCTGTCCATTAACTGATGCTCCAGGAGTCCGTCGGCTCAACTCCAGGTGGTAAAGTGGGAGGGACTCCCACCTTTGCTGGTCATCCGGCCAATGTTCACCGACACAGCTCAGGCCTGGGGCTGCAGAAGTTGACTTGGTTTTGTCCAGTGGTGTTCACTGACCACTTGAGGATGCTTGGAGATTTCAATGAGAATGCAAGCTCTGGGGACATGAGGACAACTTGGTGATGGGGAGCACGAGTAACCGCTTGGAATAGGGAGCAGTGTACAAAGAACTCTTCCAGGAGGAGTTGGTACCATATCTAAGAAATGAAAAAGTGAATGTTCTTGTTCAGCTTTCTCTGTGAAGAAATGTGTCTAACAGAACCACAGCTGAGAGCAGCCAAAGCAATGGATGGAGACAAATGCATGGCGGGTGATGGAGGTCGGAAACCACCAGTTGTGCTTTGACTGTCACCTTCCCTTGTGGCTCAAAGGGGCCATGTGGCTTACTTCTGGAATACATATCGAAGCCTCTGCTGCTCTTTCAGAGGACCTGAGTTCTATTCCCAACTCTCACAGAAGATAGTCCACAACTGCCTGCAAGTCCAGCTCCAGAGGAACTGATGCTCTCTGAGCTCTTCTGGCTTTAGCAGGCAGACAGACAGACAGACAGACAGACAGATACACACACACACACACACACACAGAGAGAGAGAGAGAGAGAGAGAGAGAGAGAGAGAGAGAGAGAGAGAGAGAGAATATAGTCACACAAACACAAATAAAAAATAAACTTTTTTGGCTTTTTGAGACAGTTTTTTTCCCTGTGTAGCCCTGGCTGTTCTAGATCTTGCTTTGTAGACCATACTGGCCTCGAACTCACAGAGAACCTGCCTGTCTCTGCAAAGGGGGCACCACCATCCCCATCTCTAAAAATAAGTCATAAAAAAAAGTCCTGGGAGGGGTGTTGTATCACCAGGAGAAAACTCCTGTCTTCTTCTACCCAAAAAGAGTCTTAATGTTGGAGACAAAGACAGACATCTTGTGAGTGTGAGACCCAAACATGAGTTTGGAGCCAACGTGTTCAGGATGGAAGATCCTGAGATCTGATGGAACATGATTCCCGAAGCAGAGGAGTCAGATGGTTATATGGAAGAATTCACAATCCTGAGAGGAGAGAGAGAGGTAGGGGAAGAAGGAGGAGGAGGAAGAAGAGAGGAGGAGGAGGAGGAGGAGGAGGAGGAGGAGGAGGAGGAGGAGGAGGAGGGAAAGGGAGAGGAAAAGGCAGAGAGAAGAGGGAGACTCTGTTTTTAAAAAGCAACAAAGATCACCTCTCATTTAATGGCAGACATGACTGCCAACAATGCAGTAGAGCCCTCAGAACTGTGTTGTTGGGGCACATGGGTTTGGGAATAGCATCTCAGGGAACACTGTTAGTATGGGGAGAAACCAAGATATTGCTGTTCCTGGAGATGGAAATGTCGAGTGTGATCTTTTAGTTAAAGTCATTTCTGTACTTAGACTAGTTTATATGCGTGGCTCAATTTTACAATTCAATTCCAGTTGTGAATATGACGCTTGCTGGTTTCAACGATGTAATGGTACTTAGAGATGAATTCCCTATCCAATCTCTGTCAAGATGCATGCATTCCCATAATATGCTTATTGTGACTACATTTTCTGTAGTCATTTGATTCACCTGAAATTAATGTGGCCTTATATCATAAAAACGAATTGTGTAGGTGTACTGTTCTCTGTGGAACAGCTTCAGGATAACTTCTACAGACAGATTTCCCAGAGGTCTTTGCCTGGTGGTCCCAAGATCTGAGTCAGTTTGCCTATTCAATGGATCTGTTGCAGGAATCAGGAGACTTACTGGGTCCCAGTTAGCTTAAAGTTTCATCTGAGACTGGCACCTACATTCTGGTGTCGCCATCTAGTTCTCATCTGCAGGCTCTGGGTCTTCCAGTCCCATCTCCCCAGATCTCAGTTAACGTTGTCCCTGTACTGGTGTGCTTCTCTGTTACTATGATTCTAGTTGTGTTACTAGTATCTACTTGCAACATAGTATCTACTAGTAACATAGTTACTAGTCATGAGGTTTCATGACTAAAAGCAACTATAAGAGGTGCAGTCTTGCTCAGTTTGCTTTCTTACACAATCCAGGAACACCTGTTCAGGAGTAGCAATGCCCACAGTAGCCAGGACCCTCCCATATCAATCATTAACCAAGAAAATGTCCCTCAGACATGCTTGCCAGCCAGTTTTATAGAGGCAACTCCTCCCTTGAGATTCCCCTTCCCAGGTGGCTGTATGTGTCAAGTTAGCAAACACGAGCCAGCGTAATCCCCTTCATCTTTGTGTATCTAGAACAGAAACCCTGAGTTCTTTGACCACAGTTGGAGGAATGGGTGTTCCAAATTACAGCCCAATGGCAGCTTTGATTCTAAAAGTCCTTGTTTTTGTTTTTGCTTTTTAATCTTCGATGCTGTCTTAGTTACTGCTCTATTGCTGTGAAGAGACACCATGACCAAAGCAACTCATAAACTCATAAAAGAAAGCATTTAATTGAGAGCTTGCTTACAGTTTTAGTTTTAGTCCATTGTCACTATGGTAGAAAGCAGACATGGCACTGGAGCAGTAGCTGAGAGCTTTACATCCTGATCGCAGGTAACAGGCAGAGACAGAGCAGAGAGAGAGAGAGAGAGAGAGAGAGAGAGAGAGAGAGAGAGAGAGAGGAAGAAAGAGGGGAGGGGGAGGAGAGAGAGAGACATGGGCTTTTGAAATCTCAAACCCCACCCCCAGTGACACACCTCTTCCAACAAGACCACACCTCCTCCAACCAGACCACACCTCTTCCAACAAGACCACACCTCCTCCAACCAGACCACACCTCTTCCAACAAGACCACACCCACTTCCATTTAAAGAGGCAGAGGATGTTAGGCTTTGTTTGGAGAGACAGTGGCTCATCATGCAGCCTAGGCTGGCTGTAAGGTCAAAATCGCTTTGCTCTCTGAATGCTGGGATTTTGCATAGAGGTCAACTCTGACAAGGTCAAAAAGGAAGTTCCTAGTAATGGTGGTTTGAAGCCAAGTTCCTTTCCCATACTGTAGTGTTTTGTTTTTTTTATTTGTTTTAAGTTCACTTGATGTGGTCAGTTTAATAGTCACTGGCTTAAGCAACCAGGTGCTGTTACATATTGTGGCCAGCAGATGGCACTATCTACAAGTCTTCTGCAGTTTGTCCCGAATAGGAGGCACTGAAATGTACCCCAAGGAAGGCCTCTGGGAAAGAAGCTACTCTTCTATCTTCTCCCATTACCTCTCCTCCCCTCCCCCACCGGGTGGTCTGGGCCACAGAGCAGACCACGCCCAGAGGCCTGGGGCCAAGGCTTTTGAGGACCCCAGCGTGAATACCAGAGCCGTTGCTGGGGGCAACCTGTGCAGCCTAGTTATAGGTTAAGCATGGGAAATTCCTGCAGTTTGAAGAAGGCTGACCCTGGGCATACACCGATGCTGTGCCAGAACGTTCTGGAATTCTTATTTCTGCTGTTCCAGATCTTTCTGGAAGAGACTCGTGAAGCTTTCCTAGGGGCTGAGTAGAGGAGTTCATGTCATCAGAAGAGAAAGAAGAGGCAAATAGACGTTTCTACAGGTTATGTCTCCGGGATCTAAACTAGTACCTTGCTTCTCCAGACAGAGGACATACTCCTGGTCCGTCTGTCATGGTTCCTCCACCTTTCTTTGCTCCCAGTCTCACTATAGCGAGCAGAAGGCAAAGCCAGGTAGAGTGAGTGGCTTGCAGCCAGAGGTTAAACGGGTGTGGCTTGAGTTCAGGTCTCTTGGTTTCTAGAGCACACATCGAGTCTTTTAGGTTTGTGAAGCTGCAAGGACCCAGAGCCCTTGACAGTGGCCTCCAGAGGACAGAGAGCTTCCTGTCACTCCTCATTTCATTCACTAGTACCCTGAGCAGAGCAGAACCAGCACATGCTGGACCTCAGTGAAGGGCAAAGGGTCAGCCAGACACAGAGACAGCTGTGGTGCCAAGTTATAGGCTCCATGTCACCACTCTCTGCTGCAGGACTTGGCTTCCTCTTGTGGATCATGTGGGCTGTACAGCAGTTCACTTCTAAGGGACCTCTTGTTCCCTTCTCAGCACACATATCTGGGTGTGGCTGGACGACCATTAAGGCCGAGCCACTGGCTACAGGCAGCTTGGGTTTCTTTAAGTTCCAGTACCCAGAAGCCATCACGACACCCCTTGCGATAGGATTTAAGACCAGATTTCAAAGAAGCATGATCCTCGGTCATAGCAAACTCCCTACAGTCAGGGCGAGTTTGAAAACCACTTTGGAAGCTCTCATGGGTGCAGTCGACAAGAACTGCTTTCCAGTCCGTCATGGAGAAGGCTGCCTGGATTATGCAAATGCAACTTGGGACTGGCATGGGAAGTTGGTCTAAACTAAGAAGGTTCTGTGGCTGAAGCAGGGGCTTTGTGCTCACAATAAGCCATAGTTTCTGCAGGGGCAATAGACAGGGAACTTACCCCATGGAGAATACTTGGAGATAAAAATGCAGAACCCTTCCCACCTGAGAGTGCTGGGGCTAATCATCAAAGACAGGAAACAAAGGTGAAGACTACTTCCTGTCTTGTTTGTTCCCCACCATCCCTGAACTCTGCCACCTGCCACTGGGATGCTGTAGCCACTTTCCAGTGAGTAGTTCTGGGGCAAAGCCAAGGACAGGCACTAAGCCAGTGGCAGAGCACACCTCCAAAGTCTTCTGGCTGGGATCTCAGCTGCTGAAAGCTCCCTACACCAAAGATGGGCCCTCAAGCATGCCTGGGCTAGATTTGGGATTGTGGATTTAAGAGGGGCCATCTACTCAAAGGAGGGTTTGAGCTACGCACGGGGAAGGGTGAAGGGCTGAGGGAATTCTCTGACTTTCTTTTTCTCTGACTTCTGAATTTTCACCCTGGATTGGCACGGGCCTTGGAAGCCCTGGGCAAGGGAGACAGAGACCTGGAGGACAGGTGAACCCTGCTCTTTACCCTCCAGGCTGTTTCCCAAGCACAGTGAATTAGTTCCTAGTTCCTGGTGGGGGCAGATAGGAGAGTCCACTGGGGAGTTCTCTCAACCTTCCCCAGGAACTTAGGGTCACTTTCTTTGCTGAGAAGATTCCAGAGAGGGTCATGGAGGATATTAGGAGACCAGAGCCCTTTATAGTCTCACCTCCTTAGGGTAGTGGAAGCCAACATCTGAGCCAGGACACTTTGTTACTCAAGATTGTGCTACTTATCACTTGACCCCAGGCAAAGTGTTAACATCTTTGTGACTGAACTTAAAAAAAAAAAAGATAAGCTAATCCCTAACACAGGATGAAGCACTGGGAGGGGGAGAGGTGGCACAGGGCATGTAAAGCAATGGGCAGGTGACAAGTGGCAAGTGTCACTTAAGCAGAAGGAAGAGGGAAGGAAACAGGCAGACCTCCAACACCCCCATGCCTTCCTCTTTCGGGTCTCCACTTCAGTGCGGTCTCTGCTGACAAAAAGACCTCTCCCATCAAGGTGCTCAGAACACCCTTGAAGGTATGCTAGTAATACACACTTGTGTGTTACTGGCTATTATTGTTTCTGCACACCCTGGCTCTCCATGAGTTTGTCTTGTGTGTTGATGAATTTGTAACACGGGGAAGAGTGTCTAGCAACGAGAGGTTGCTACAAGAAGAAATGAGTGGAGACGGATGGGTGGATGAATGGGTCTGGACCAAGAAGTACAAAGGACAAGGTCACAGCGTGCTTTACTCACAGCAGGTTGTGCTGAACGTCCCGCACCTTCCTTCTGAGAGAAGGAATGGGGAGGAAGGAATCTGCAGGCTCAGGTGTCTCCCAGGCATAGGTCTGAAGTGGAAGCCTTTTCCGCCCACGCTCACAGGGTGCTATGACCACACCGATAACCACACTGGCATCAGAGCACTACTCCGTGACTCTGCTGCCCAGCCTCTGGGTTTATGGCTGCACACGAACATATCAGTAGCCTCCTGCCTTTTGCCCTGCAGACCTTGAAGAAATATGATGTCCCCGCCCCCCGCCACCGGAGGGCAGATTGAAGGTCACCACTTTGGTTGCACATTCGAACCCTGAAACCTGCTTTGCGTTGAAATCCGCTAGTCCCTGTCCGGCTGCCTTCCTAATTCATTAAGCCCTTTAAGATTTCAGCTCCCGCTTTGGCTCAAGATGCCCTCTCAAAGCTTTTGCTTTCCGACAGTCGGTCTGTGACCATCTGTCCCTCCAGCCGCTCATCCTTCGTCACAGATCCTCTCCCTTGCTCTGGCCTCCCACTGTTATCTTCAGAGGGCTGTGGAGGGGAGGGGGTGGTATCCAAATGTGTAGGTAATATCCCTAGTAGCTCCCTCATGAGCGTCCATCGAGGGGGCGCACAGGGGGAAAGCTGGATGGGAGGGGCCCAGGCTTGTCTTGGCCCGGGTCTGGCATCGCTCGCACTCGCAAGATCGCGGGGAGGGCGGTGTTTCTCCGTAGAGGAGTGGGGAGGAGGCTGGGCGGTACGCTCGACGCCCCATCTTCCAGCCAAGGAGATCTCTGAGGTCTTGGGGCGGGGAGGGGGTGTCGCAGTGCCTCAGGGAGGGGAGGCGGGGCACCGCGTTGTGGCGGGAGCCTGGGGCGGATGGCCTTCACTTGGCAAGGACAGGGACCCGGCGTTACAGCGAGGGGAGGCGGCTCCTACCCTGCATTGCTCGATAGGCCTGAGTTGGGGGGCTCAGCGCTACAGGTCGAGCGTTCAGCAGGGGGCGCTGCTCTGAGCGCTGGGCGGGGGTGGGGTGGGAGAGGAGGGGGGCAGCGGCTTGCTGCGCACACTTCCCCCATTATTAAACACTATGTTCAAAAGGCGTCGGGGGACTTCCCGGAGCCGCGGAGCCCGTGTCGCGCGGCCGGCCGGCCCACGGAGCCCATGGACCTGAGCGCTGCCGCCGCGCTGTGTCTCTGGCTGCTGAGCGCTTGCCGTCCCCGCGACGGGCTGGAAGCTGCCGCGGTGCTCCGAGCGGCGGGAGCAGGACCAGCCTGGAGCCCGGGGGGCGGCGGCGGCGGGCGGACCCTCGCCCCAGCTCCAGGCCCTTCAGCTCTCCAGGCCGCTGCGGTTCCCGGTCCCCGCGCTGTGCGCCGCGCCGCGGGCTCCGGCTTCAGGAACGGCTCGGTGGTGCCACACCACTTCATGATGTCGCTTTACCGGAGCCTGGCGGGGAGGGCTCCTGCCGCGGCAACTTCAGGGCACGGCCGCGTGGACACGATCACCGGCTTCACAGACCAAGCAAATCAAGGTACTTTACGCGTCTTCTGCGCACCAGCCCATCCCGTCTGCTCCTGGCCTGAGACGAGCCGGGGGAGGCAAACTTCTGCTCCGTTCGACCCTGAGCTATGGTCCCTATAGCTATCCTCAGGTGTTAGAGAGAAAAAGTCATCTTCGAAGTCATCGTACACGAACCTCTAAGCCTGGACTATGGTGCCGGTCATGGCTTGGTCTCCGAGGGCTGAGGGAGTTGGGATTGCTTTTTAGAACAGGAGACTGGCAGGTTCCCCTCAAGCAGAGCGGAGTTCAAGATCCGCTTCTTGGGGAAGGGTAGCTTCGGGCTTGGAGCCCTGGGAGAAGAAAGAAAGGCAAGAGTTGGGGCCTCTGAGTTCCCGCCAAGAGGGGCTAGCAGTGATGGTAGCTCCTTATTTCCAGCGATGGGGGGAGACTGGGGACTATACACAAACAGAAGCTCAGGGGAATTCAGGGTAGAGAAGCTGGTATCCGATTAAAGTAAATGGCCTTTCTTGGTATCAGGAGGGCCCTTCTCAGGCCGGTCACTTGGGGTGGATGGTGGTTTGTGTACGGGAAGAGAGTTTGGGTGCCTGTGCTCTGCGGCAGTAGGCCCCAGCAGCCAGAGTCCAGAACCTCGGTTGTGTGGGGAGGAAAGGGATGCCCGGAGCTCAAGCATCACGTCTTACCCTGTGTTGGGCCCTCTAAAGGTAGGATGTGGGTGGGGTTGTGGGGTAGTTGCAGTGTGTGTGTGTGTGTGTGTGTGTGTGTGTGTGTGTGTGTGTGTGTGTCATCTGGCTTTTATTAATCTCCATTGAAGTCATTAAAGCAGACAGATAGGGAAAATTTAACTAATTTCAGGCGGAAATGCAAGTCATTTTGGCCTTAATTCTGCCCAGCCAAAGATCTAGCTTGGAAATCAGGAGGGAGAGGAAGGCAAGGAGGGCTGGGAAGTAAGGCTCGGCAGCCTTTGGCAGTCTGCGGGCCTTTGATACCAGCGTGGGAAAACAGGCTGTGGCCGCCACCCATCGCTCATCTCAGAAACCCAGCACACAGCATGTATGCACAGACAGCTTGGCTTCCAGACGTAGAAGTCTCAGGTCCCGAATGTCCTATGGGACCCTTAGGCCCAGCATGCATTTCCCAGGGGTCTGCCGTGGCACTCCGCACTGACTGGTGGGATTCTTAGAGGAAACGCCAATCTGAGTACACAGCATCAGGGAAAACTCCTAACCTGTCGCTACATAGGATGCTCCCAAACTGCAGATGGTGAGAGAATGGAAAGGGGCCTAAGGTAGCAGGTTATAAAACCAGCTAAATCCTTCCGTGTAGCTCTGCTCGACCAGCAAGACTCAAAGGCGGGCCACCTTTCCTCCCTCCCTTTCTGGGGGAGGTAGCGAGGCCTAGGAAGCAGGATGAGGTGGAGGCCGCAGAGAAGGGTGTTTGGGGGGAAAGCAGGGGCTGGGAATACAGCTCAGGACCTCTGTGTAGCTTGTTACCACCAGCTTCAGTTTCGAACAGTTTCACTACACCCAGACCGTAGTCTTAAAACTGGCCATGGTTGGCGAACAAATCCCAAAGGTGGGGGGAGTTTGCTTGGTCTCTCCGATGGGGCAAAACGAAACCATATGACCCCCTTCAAAGGCAACGCCTTATCTGCTCTTTGGTGGAATTTAAACTTTTTTTTTTTTTTGCCTGAGTCCACCCCAAAAGAAAAAGGGCCCATGACCAGAAATAAAACCCCGAGCCCGAAATAAATCACACTAGAGCAAGAGAATAAGCAAGCCTCCTCTAATCTCTCCGTGAAGCTTCTCTGTGTCCCACTGTCTTTTCTTTTCCTCTTGGTGGCCGCGGGTGCACCAGAAGGAGCCAAGAATGGGGTTGACGAGGGCGACCAACAATGAAAGCTCACTGAGGACTTGGGAGAACCTGTCGCTAACCTGGCTGAAGGGACAGGGTGGGCTGGAGCGGAGGGTGTCTATGTCGCGGTTCTTATGCGTTCCGTTTTTGGACAATTCTCAGGGCCCAACTTGCACGGAAAACCGTGGTCAGTGACGGTGTCTAGGCTGGGTCAGGAGAAGAAAAGGAGCCAACGGGAAAAGTGTTTTTAGGGAATGAAAAGTTTTTGTACAGGCAGAAGTACTTGCAGCTCTCTGGGGGCGCACAGCTCAGCCATAAGGGGGCATTTGCCACGCAAAGCAAATTCTTGGGAAAGCCCGTGAACGCTTTCTGTTGGGCCCCTTGACCAAGCTCAGGTCACCCCTGCCCAGAAGATTGGCCTACCGTTTCAGTAAACGTTAAGACGTTGAAGCAGGCAGCAGATCTAAAGATTAAGCCCTATTTTTTTGTTCCTGAGGTGCTGTGGTGCGCTCTTGGGGCCCACAGTTCAGCTTTTCGGCGTGTGTATCTGTGGCTGTCGCGGTGGTCAAAGAATCAAAGCTTCAGGTGTAGGCGACAAGAAAGAATCCCTTTTCCCTGGGGCCAGATTGACAGCATCCCTGCGGGAACCCAGATGCGGGAACACTTGTCCGTTCCTCTGATCCTTTCTGGGTCGCATTATGTATCAAGGACAGCCAAACCAAATGAAGCCAAGCCGTCCCCTCTATTGCTGCGTGTGACTTGACCCTCACCCTGCTCTTTCTGTTTCTGTCTTTCCCCGTAGAGGAATCGGCGGCCGAGCCAGGCCAGAGCTTCTTATTCGACGTATCCAGCCTCTCGGACTCCGACGAGGTGGTGAATGCCGAGCTGCGCGTGCTGCGCCGGAGGTCTCCGGAGCCAGACAGGGACAGTGCGACTCTCCTTCCGCTGCTGCTGCTGTCCACGTGCTCGGACGAGGCCCGCACAGCTCACTTGCTGCACTCGCGGGCCGCCGAGCCCCTGGACAGCGCGCGCTGGGAAGCGTTCGACGTGACGGACGCGGTGCAGAGTCACCGCCGCTGGCCGCGCACCTCCCGCAAGTTCTGCCTGGTGCTGCGCGCGGTGACGGGCGCCGAGAGCAGCCCGCTGGCCCTGAGAAGACTGGGCTTCGGCTGGCCTGGCGGTGGCGACGGCGGCGGCACGGCAACCGAGGAGCGAGCGCTGTTGGTGATCTCCTCCCGCACGCACAGGAAAGAGAGTCTATTCCGGGAGATCCGCGCCCAGACCCGCGCTCTCCGGGCCGCCGCAGAGCTGCCACCAGATCCAGGACCAGGGGCTGGATCTCGGAAAGCCACCCCGGGCGGTCGCAGGCGGCGGCGGACCGCGCTGGCTGGGACTCGGGGAGCGCAGGGAAGCGGTGGCGGCGGTGGGGGCGGCGGCGGCGGCGGCGGTGGCGCAGGCAGGGGCCACGGGCGCAGAGGCCGGAGCCGCTGCAGTCGCAAGCCACTGCACGTGGACTTTAAGGAGCTGGGCTGGGACGACTGGATCATCGCGCCATTAGACTACGAGGCATACCACTGCGAGGGCGTTTGCGACTTTCCTCTGCGCTCGCACCTGGAGCCTACCAACCACGCCATCATCCAGACGCTGCTCAACTCCATGGCGCCGGATGCGGCGCCAGCCTCCTGCTGCGTGCCCGCACGTCTCAGCCCCATCAGCATCCTCTACATCGACGCCGCCAACAACGTGGTCTACAAGCAGTACGAGGACATGGTGGTAGAGGCCTGCGGCTGCAGGTAGCATGAGGTCTGGGGAGGGTTTTGCTGCCCAGGACCCTAGCTGAAGAGCGTGTGTCACCAGGCCCGAGGGACGGCGGACTATGTTCTCTGCCAGCAGAGGAGAGCACACAGTTAACACTCACATTTACACACTCCTTCACTCGCGCACATGTTTACTGTGGATGCCAGGCGCTGAAAGCCTTGGACAGAGATAGTATGCAGCGACCTGATGTCATAGCCGTGTTCGTTTGCTGACGTTGATACAAACCTCTGTCCCTCTCCCCAGAGTGTTTATGAAGGGTGTCTGTGTTTATGTTGCGGTAATTGGCACTAAATCCAAGTAGAAACGGGTTAGCATTGGATTCTCCTCTTATTTGGAGGCGGTGTGGCTCTGCTAGGTGGCTGGATTCCTGACACTGGACGTGGAGTTCCACTGTGGGGCTGTAATACCCAGATTCTCTTGGGGGGTGGGCATTGGGAATCTTCAAAAAGGACCCGCTGGGGGTCGCAAGGAGGCGCACATCTCCTAGCCACGTCTCACGTGGTACTGTCTCAGTTTTGAAAAGGAAGCTTTATGCCAACGAATGGGTTGTGCTGCAAAAGCCAAGACCGACTTAAAAACATCAATTCCAATTAGGAATGATCGGGAAAGTAGGAAGAACAGCTTTCTCCTGAGGATGTGTGTGAAATGGAGGAGACAGGTGAGGAATAGGATAGGATCTGCCAGGTTTAGAAGCGTCTAGAAGGCAGTAGCAGGAGGAGGATAGAGCAGTGACTGTACAAGGGGTAGTGGAGGATTGTGCCAAGAGGATTTCCTAAGAGGCTGGAAACGGCTGTCTGTCAGGGAGTCAGTGTCCCAGGGCCACCAGCTTCAGCTTCTCACCTTCAGAATTCAAGCGCATTTGTCAGGTAGGCACAGTCCCTTCCAAAAGACAATGAGTGCTTGTGCTTGGCTTCCCTTTGTTAGCACATCTGTGGTGGCCTGTGTGTGCCTTGTGCCTTTGACTGTGTTTCTTGCTTTTTTTTTTTTTTTTTTTTTTTTTTTTTTTTTTTTTTTTTTTGGCAGTGTGACAGTGATGAGGGGGAGTGAAGCCACACAAATGCCTTTGTCAGACCTAAACACACAGTCTGGATCTGCAGGGTGGGAAGAATCGGGTCCTTGCTCCTAGATGGTGGAATGAGTGGGTTGCAGGCCTGTCTCCCAGCTCCAGAATTTTTGTTCTGCAGAGGCATTTGATTTCTTGGTACCGGTTCATCCTTTGGGGCCTCCTGTCAATGGCTGGGGAAACAGAAACAAGCTGGGCTGCACCTGTCAGAGGGCTCAGAGGACCTCTCTAACATTACTCTAGGTTTTCTAATTTAGGCTTTGGGAGAGGAGTTAATTCTGCACTTGTCTTGAATGCCAAGGCCCAGGGCAGTTTACAGGTATTTTATTTTAGTTCTTAGTGGATACTCCTGAGAGACAGGAAGGATGAGAATTTAGATTCAGTGAATTTTATATTTAAGAGTCACATCTGAGTCCTTTTCATTCCCCCCATGTATAATTTATTCTTTAAATGAAGATTTCTCTCCTTTTAGAATGTGAACTTATTGACTGGGGATCTCTGTAATCGGAAAACACAACACTTTCATCATTTTTTTTTTCTTTTTCACAAAGTGGCTACTCTTGATACAATTTCTTTCTTCCTTCTTTTCTTTCTTTCTTTCTTTCTTTCTTTTTCTTTTCTTTTTTCTTTTTTTGTCGCCTGGGCAGAGATGTGCATCCAGATTTCTGGATTCTGCCAGGGAAACCCCCCTCTTCTGTTTAAGATGATTTAATAGTGGCCGTTCTCGTGTCACAATGGAGAATAAAATGCTTGAAAAGCTAAAAGCTGTATTAGAAAGTTTAGAAAAAAAATCAATGAACATTTACAGTTGACTATTATTTTTTTGAGAAAAACTTAGAGTGTTTACTACTTTTGTATAGAAGCAAACATTTTAATACTTTTTTTGTGACTAGGCCAAACAACTTTTGGGGGAAAATAACTTGATTTAGCTTGGTTGTTATACAGTAGGGAAATATCCATTAGCCCTGCCCCCTTTTAACTTGATGACCTCTTTCTAACAAGACATATTGCATGTGATGTTTTGAGAGTGGGTTTTTCCCTGTGTTGAGGTTGTACCCACAAGAGGGTCCTGTCCTTAGAATGGTCAACATTGTCGTCTGCCTCTGAGCCTCTCCTCCTGTGCTCTTTGTTTGCTGAATGATGGGAACTTCTCCCAGGTTTCCCTTGAACCTTTGTAGAACTATCCCTAGCAACAGTGCCCTTCTTCTGGTTCTATTTCCTATGGCCATCTTCTAGAGGATGCATTTTGTGACCACAAAAGGGCTAACCGCATGTGGGGCAGATGGGATGTGGTTAAACTAGCTTGCCAAAAGGCGGAGAAAGACTGCTGCCTGCACAGTTGGGAACACTCTTCATCATCTGCCTGTCACCTAGGGTTTAGTGGGGCTGGGTGACCAGGACAAACTCAGCTGAAATCCTTGGTTGGATGCTGTGGTCAGCACAGACTATGTCTGTTAGGGTGTCCCCTCATCCTCAGCCTGAGATCACCAAAATCTTCCTGCTGAAGTAAACAGAATTCTCCATGTTGCTGGGGAACAGTTACTTGAGATAACCTGAACCACTACTTCAAGTGAGTGGAGACTGACAGTCCCAGCTCAGGAAGCAGGGGCAGGCCAGCTGGGCCTACAGGCTTGCCAGACACTAAGCTGGTCTGGTTTGCTGCTTGAAGCCATAATTTATGGATTAAAGTAACTCCTCCATTGGCAGGAAAGCGTTTTCAGGATTCCTAGACTCTGGCCTTGTGGGATTTGGGGTTACCAAGCAGCTGGGCTGGACCTTTGCAGAGAGGGTGGTCGGTTACTTAATCTTATTGTGAGGAAAAATGGCTGGATCTGTGCTGGGCCGTGTAGTGTTCATGCTCGGCCTTTGCCCACTTTCCTGGCATTTCCATGCTCAAGCGGCATGGGGTAACAAGCTTGTGCATTGTGGGTGGTAGCGCTGCCGAAGGTCAGCGGATCTGTCTGTCCCATGCTGATCTTCCCTGACAATCATCATGGTGTCAGCAGGGACAGAAGCTGGATGTGAGTCCTGAAGGGAGCCTGGGCATGCTCTGGATACCAATCCTACAGGTCCCCACCTCACCAGCTACTTACAGGTCCTCACCTCACCAGCTACTCCCACTCAAGGCAACACAAGTGTGACCATAGATTTCATTTCTTCTTAAATTAGGGTATCCAGAACATTCTTTCCAAGAGCATCTTGTGCCCCAAGAGGCTCGCTCCTCCTTTGAGTCTACCTTGAAAAGGCAGTAGAAAGTAGAGGACACACTGCCTTGATGGTTCCCCAGAGAGTGTCCTCTTGGGGCCCACACATAGGGAGGCAGGGCCCTTTCCAATGGACTCAGCACAGGGGCCTCAGCAAGTGGGTTGAGAGGATAGGGGTCTGGAGGATGGAGGTCTGAAAGCAGCTTTCTGTCAGGGAGCCGTGGGTCTCCATTTCCCTTTTGTAAGTGTCAGGGGTGGGAAGGGAAGAAAGAATGTGGATAAGATGTCGAAGTTGTTACCCAATTTGAGGAGTGGGTGAGACATCACTAGATCTCCATAGGGTGGTCAGCTGATGTCTCTGGTTAGCCTTAGAATGAAGGCCTCTCTATACCCAGGAGTCAGCTCTCTTCATAGTGTAGCCTGGACTCACCTTGTAGGAGACCATGCAGGCATCAGGTCTCTACAGGTGCCTCTCTTGAGAGACATCTGAGACGCTCAGTCATGGGCGGTCATCTCCCTGCCTAGATCTTCAGCATCTGTCCCTTACATGACAACTGCTCCAGTCCCAAGGTTCCAAGATTCTTCTTAGAAAGTTGTCCAGACACTCCAAGACAAATAATCCTCGCCACAGCCGCGTCACCAGAGTTCTGAGAGTGTGGGCTTGTGCACGTCTCTCATCTCATCTGAATGCTGGAGCTTAGCAAACACTGCTTCAGTTTTCTACCCAGGGTGGGGCAGGTGCAGGAGAGGCCAGGATCTGGGGCCTGGGGTTTGGCTCCCCAACAGCCAGGCGCTGCTCTGTGCCCCCTGGTTGGAGAGTGTGCTTGTGTTCACATTGAGTCACATCCAGGCTGAGCTTGCCAGGCGACTTTTTGAAAATGGTGGCAGAGTCGAGCATTAAGAAACACTAAATGGGAAGAGTTCAGAAGAGGTTTATTTAGATCCTCCCTCCCCACCAGCTCTGCTTTTTGTAGCAGATCCCTTTGCAGCTTTAGGCTGAAGCCAAGTTTTTTCTCCCCCACCCTTTTTTTTGGGCCAGAGCTAAGGACAGCACAAAGGGGTACCCCAAGTGGGGCAGTGGTGAGGGAACTGTTCTTAAGAGGACCAAATCCCAGGCTGCCATGAGCTCTCTTGAGTCAGCTGCTGTGAGCTCTGAGATCATCCAGGGACTGAGAGATGCTCTGCTTCTGACGTGCACACATCCATCTTAACGGAGCCCTGCTGCCCGTGCTGTGCTTGCAGACAGCGTACAACTTGGCTGTAGACCTCCAGCCAGGCAGAACCGGGGATGGTGCCTCCTGGCAGCAGTGGCCGTCATTACAACAAAGTGTAAGTCAGCATGGGCAGTGGAAGGTGTGAGGTCACTGAAGATCGGGTCTGCATTTCAAGGCTCTCTTGCTACTGTCAGTCAGACGATGTACTCTCTTAGCAGCAAACCTGTTCACCTGGCAATGGTCCTGTTCAGTGCTGAGCTTACAGGCCTCCTCCAGCATCTGTGAGGCAAACACAGGACTGGTTTCTTTCACATGCATCCCTTTCAATGGTAAGAGGGCTGTGGCAACCACAGACACTTCCTGAGACTCATTTCTGTGTTTGGTGTGAAGGTGTGAGAAGCACATTTTGCTCCATCAGGTGAAGTCCCTTCCAGAGTGGAAACGCTGCTTTTAGAGGGAGTGGCGAGAGAGAATCTGTAGCTCAGAATTTCTTATCCCTTTTGGTGGATACTGAAATAAGCTGCCTAAAGAAATCAGAAAAGACTGAATGCCAAACCCAGGCACCGTGAGTGCTGTGCTACAAACGTCCAGAACAAGGTCAGCTATTTTGTTTTTGCTCGCTGTTTTGCTATTATTTGAATGGTGGTGGCTGGAGATGTGACCAGGCAGGAGGTAGGCATGGAGTTGTCTTCTTGTAGTCATGTAGTGCTCCATCTGACCAGCACTGGAATCCACCATCCCTAGTTCCAATGTCTAGCGATGGGATGAGATGCCATGTTTTATATCTAGGGCCCTCAGACTCTCTGCTGTCAGTTTCCAGAACTGTCTGGCCCGTCTAGCATGTGTACATGGTGGACCAAAACAAGAGTTGTGGGAAAGGTGTTGCAGAAGTCCTGCTGAGTTAGAAGCAAATGGGAATTGATCCCTCCAAAGCCCACAATCTCAACTCCCTTGGTGTGTGCGTGTGTGCGTGTGTGCGTGTGTGCGTGTGTGCGTGTGTGCGTGTGTGCGTGTGTGTGTGTGTCCATGCCTGCAAGCTACTCATTCGAAGCAATAGCGTATAACCTGTCCCTACTTAGACAGTTAGTACTTCTAGACCCCTGTGATGGCCTGTCTCCTTTAAGACAACTCATGTGGGCAATAGGAAACCCTTACAGGATTTCTCAGTGGATCAAGTCTGCAAGGCAGTGACAAGATGTTCTGGGGTTAGATGTGGGGGACTTTCCCTGAGGCAGGAGTGAAGTCCTAGATTCCTTCCGTGGTGCAGCAGCCTTTTGCTTTGAGGACTGTGGGATGGCTTGAGGAATGGGCCTTACTTTTGGAGCCAGCCTGTCAGAGTCATACAGAGTCAACCAATCTGCACTGTGTATAACCGATGATCCAGTTTGGTGAGAAGGTTCAGCATGCAACATGCTTCCAGGCTGGGCAACCGGCTAGTGTTCCAAGCTGGGAACTGAGACTCTCTTGAGAGGAATTTCTCTGGCATTCTCCACCTCTGATAAATCACAGACTAAATAGAGCACCCTTAGGGTCCTTTTATTTTTGCATTTCACATTATATGATAGGACAAACAGCTTTTATGTTTTTGGGTTCTTGGATAAAGTCATCATGAGGTCTTTTAGTTGGGAATTTTTGTTTTTGTTTTTTTTCTCACTCCAAATGAGCAGTTGATGCAATAAAAACAAAAAATAGGGTTTACCACAGTCTGTGACTTGCCCTTTTAGCGGATGAGGTAAGCAGTTCTGGGAAGTTTGGGATATGTTTTCATCCTGCCTTATGTATAAATAAAGAAGTAGATCCTTCCAGTCCTCTCCCTGGGGAGGTTGTTGCTGAATCCTGAACCTGCTCGTGGCATGATGCTGTGTAAGCAGGTCCTGGGTGGGCGGTGGAATGCGGCACACACGGTGAGTGGCCCGCAGCTTAAAAAGTAAATTTAATCTGATTCCCGATACTGTTATTTTAAGGAAATGGCAAAGCTGGAGCGATGTAATGCCACCAAAGCTCAGTTCCACGCTGTTCCCTCAGCGGCTAAAGACAGAATTAATTAGTTTCAGGGGAAGTAGCTTTCATTTTGCAATGACACCTACTGTTCCTCAGGAGGTGAAGCAGGCGCTGGGAGGGAGAGGTTTTTAAAACCCAAAATCTCCTTGTTGGCAATCTTCCAGCTCGGATTTGGCCAGAGCAGAGCTCTGCAGCTTGCGGGCTACAGTTGAGCATCTGCCTGCTGTCCAGACTGGCCACTCGGGCGGTCCCCAATGACACTGTGCAATGCTGTTGTGACCAGACTAGCTAGCAGAGAACCAACCCTTGGAGGGCGGGCGTGAATCCATGTGTATATGTATTCTCGAATTTAAGTAGGTTGTACATATTGAAATGTAAATGACCTGTAAAACAGCAAGCTATTTTTTCTTAACCATTACATAGCAGTATATATTTGCTAAACAGCTTGTATGCCCATCATTCACCACTTTAATATTTTGTACAGACAGACAGTCGATTAAATATTTTATTCATAAAGCTGCTTCTGACTGGTGTTTGGAGATGGAGGTTTGGACCACTGCCGTCCAGCCTACTAAGTCTACTTCTGCTCTGCTTTGGAGAGCAGCAGCCAAGTGACTTGCTCAAAATGGGTAGCTACATGGTAGGCCTGGCCCTGTGTTAGTCTGGTTGACCATGGTGCCCTCAAGCAAGAGGGTCTCAATGTGGTATCAATGATCAGGAGCCCTGAGCACAGCGCCGTCACTGTGAAACTGCTGAGGTCCCTAGGCATAGCCCTGCATCCCATGAGGTTCGCCGAGTGGCCCTGGGCTCAGGGGAGAAGAGTGCAAAATGCTATAGAAAAGGGTTTTCTCTCCAAGAGATGAGCACCACAGCTTGTAAGGAGTGACCAGTCATTCAAAAGCACAGCTGGAAGGGACAGACCTTTGGCTCTTGCATATCCCAGGCTGCTGAGGATCTGTCCCACTACAGAAAGCATGGGTCCTCCTGCTTTGGAGGCTGCATGGCCTAGCCTCTAAAAGAAGTGTCAAGGCATAAAGGCCAGTTGAGTGGCTTCCTCTTTGAGACCAAGCGCATATCTCAGAGGATCAAGTCTTACAGAAATCTGACAGGCCAGCCTGGCTTTGTTCTCTGCATAGCTCCTTAGTTGCTTCAGCTCCTCTCCCTGGCAGCCTATAGTGTGCTCTCTTAGCTCGTCTGCCTGTCTTCTTCCCACATCTGAAGAAGGCTACTTCATTTGTTCTCTGTTTTTGATCACTGAGAGCAGCAGGTGTGAGAGCTGACAGACCTGGCCCTCATGAAGGACTCGTGACCAATATGACCTTTAGGGATATGGGACCCCATTGCTATGACCCACCTTTTTGTCAGTAACAAGCAGCACCTGCCCAGTTTGGAGTCAATGTTCCTCTAGAATGTTGATGGTCTCGGTGGTCGTTTCCCTCCTATCAAAGATAGATCTCGAGACTCTCTTTGTGCTCTTAATTTCGTTATCAAACACATTTTTCTCTTATTGAGAGAATATCTATCTTCTTAACTAAATACTCTGGCAGGTATGATAAATGTACCCTAAGACCCTTCCAATGGAAAGGTGTAAAACCTTGTCATGCACTGTTCATTACACTCGTAGGCTAAAATTTCAGTTTTTCATTGTCCACATGGCCGACTCCAGCATGCTGTGCAGGGGCTCCCACATTCACAAGAGAAAGGGCGGCACTTGTTGGGAGAAAGTCAGGGCATTTGAAATTGTATCCAACTTCCCAAACACTGTGTGAACAGGTCTAAAAGGCTCTTCGGTGGCTGACACTGAGAAGGCCAAGTTCGACTTCTGCTCCCTCCCTGACTCTGCTGTGCACAGTCCGCCCCTGGTGGCATTCATTTCCGAGCAGGGGTGAAGGTGTCCTCACTGCTGTTTCACTGGGGACGGGGGACTCTGTGGTCACAGATGCACAGGGCTCATGTATCCTGGAACCTACGCTCATCTGGTCAGAAGGATCAGCAGTCTGGGGAGAGACTCGTCCGCTGGGATATGTCACCACTGCTGACTTCGGTGGGGCTGTGGGTGTCTGCCGAGTCCTAATCACATGCAGGTGTACAGTGATGGCTGGCAGGAGGGGGCCCAGATGTTCTGCAAAGCTTGAGCTGGGTAGATTTGCAGAGGTGGGAATCTAGTCCCTCTGTGAGGGAGGGAGACCTTGCAGGTGCACCCACACCCTGTGACTCTAATGGACGCCCAGTCAGGGGTCACATTCCCATCCCCGGAGAAGAGGGATTTTCCCATAGACATACCCAGGAAAAGAAATCCAGCCCACTGTGGGGAGGTCAGAACAAACCCTTCACCAGAATGTTTGAGGAATGCAATACAAAATGAGAGCGTTCTACTCGGCTCGGCCATTGTCCTGTGCGCTGTTGCTGTAATTCCCATTCGGGGAGCTCTGCAGGGTTCACGCTCAGTAACTAATAAGCCACATATTTGGTAGTTGCCAATACCTAAGCCTCAAAGTTTTCTAATTATAGAAGAAGAGAAACAACTTTCGTAGTCATATCAGATGAGGTGGCTACAGGAGTAGTGGCCTTGTTTTGTAGTTCGTGCCTCAGAGTGAAAGGTTGTCCTTGAATTTACTCTGCTCAGGAAACACACACACACACACACACACACACACACACACACACGGCTCTGTCCAACACTTCCATTGACATCCCTAGTTTGAGGATGCAAAGCTCCTCAAATGTGACTTTCTGACAGTCTGTCTGTCTGAGGACCTGTATTCTGTGAAAGCTTTCCTGCTAGGCGTGGAAAAGACTTTCACTAACTTAGATAACCAAATTTATACTGCATTCCAGTGGCTGGCCCTGTTCTCTGGTAAGTGATTATTGCAACTCCAGTCCACCTTCTAGAACTCTCCTCTGAAGGGCATGGAGGAGGGAGGATTGTAGGGGCCAGGAGAAGTGGGCTCTGCTCCTGCAGTAGTGATGCTAAGAGGGTCATGACTAGTCTTCCGGGGTGGACTGGCAAGAGGGAGTTAAATGGGTGCTCAGGAGCTAGAAGCAGTTGGTATTTTTGGGGCCAGGTCTCAGGTTGGGCATGATTGAAACTTGAGGCAGGGATTCTTAAGAGCAAGCTGTTGTGCAGACCAGTTTCTGCGTTAGGCAGAGTATCAGGTGTCCAGAGGCTTGGCACAGTGTATCTTTGATAGACCAGCACGTGGGTTTTTCTCCTCCCTAAATATTGCCTGATGGAACTTTTGTCTCTGTTTGCAGGGTTGTAGTTTTCAGTCTTTTACAAGCCTCACGTATGACCTACCACCTCCTTTCTCTTCTGCCTAAGTGGGGAAGGGGCTCACTTGGCCTTTATGTGACTCCTTTCCAGTCCTGCTCCTGCAAGCTTGCCCACTGGGGCCTCCAGGAGGCAGCACAGTGTAGTAGAAAGAAGGGGACAAAGCCCTGGCCTAAACTAGGATCTCGGCTCCTGTCACCTACTAGCTATGAGCTAGGTTTTTAGTTTATTTTAATCATGTGCATTTGTTTGTGTGTATGTGCACTTGACTGCAGCTTCTTAGACAGGCCAGAGGAATAAGATCTCCTGCAGCCGAAGCTATTGATCATTGTGAGCAGCGCCACGGGAGTGCTGGGAACCGAACTCAGGGCCCTGCAAGAGTGGTTGAGTGCTTATCCACTAAGCCATCTTTCCAAACCCAGCAGCTATGCCATTATGAGTGACACAGGGCACTTTGTACCCCAGGTTATTTGAACACTGGGCAAGCCAGAGCCTCCAAGGACTTGGAAGTCTGTGTGAGACAGCACAGGGGATAACTTACCTGGACTTAGTCTCTTTATGCCAAACTGATCCAAATCCTGCCTGCTCTTCTTGGGCAAAGGTCTCCCTCTTCTTCCCCTGGAAGCTTCGCCTCAGAACTATAGCACACCATGTTCTCTACAGCCAGACACCGTGTTCTCCATGACCAGGGTGCCTCATGCTGCCCGGGTGTCACCTGGAGCTGGCAGAGACCCTACTAATGCTTCCCAGCTGCTCTCCACATGGACCAGTGTGATTGATCACTTACCTCCATCTATGGGACACAGGTAGGAGTCACAGCCCACGAGACAGCACCAAAGACACACATGAGAGCTTTTCTGTCCTCGTTAGACGAGCTTTGCTCACACCCGTGGAGAAGTACTTGTTCGCACAGCATGCTTAGCTTTAATGATTGACCTCTCCTTAAGCCACACCCCTAAGTGGAGGAGCCCAAGTGTATCCTCTCTTCTGTGCATCTTTTCTAAGCTCACTCTGAGAGCATCCTAGGCTGTGTGTGTGGAGACTGTCTAACCCAGGCCATAAGAGCATCCTAGGCTGTGTGTGTATGGAGACTGTCTAACCCAGGCCAGACGGCTGAGCGAGGTTAGTATGTCACAGCGGAATAGGAGTAAGGTCCGGAAGCTTGGAGACCCCAAGTGTCCTTACAACCTGGGTGACAGCATAGGTACCGCTACTTCACTGGTGAGACTGCAGGAGGCTGCCAGTCTCTCCCCTTAGGAGCTTTTAGGGCAGGCTGGCCAGACACTTTGCTGACTGCTACATGCATGAACTCATTGTTTTGTAACGAACAAAACATCTTTGATCTCCCCAAGCAAACCAACAAAGAACAAAAACCCCAACCAGGCTGGTATTACCCCAGCTTCATAGGTGAGCAGTTAAGAGGCTCAGGGTGGGAAGGACTCTTTCTAGGGCTTCTCTGTAGACCAGGTGGTTCTTCAACTCATGGAGATCTGGGCTCTGGCCTCTTTCTCCCTGGTGTTGGGATCAAAGACGCTGAGAGGACCATGGATGTGCGCCTGCGTGAGTTGCCTCAGGAGGTTCTTTCATGGCTCGAGACAGACTAGGAATCACCATTGGGCCTGGATCAGGTTCGGATGCTTTTCACCCAGCATTAGACATCTTTATAATAAGTGCCATGAAGATCACAGTGACCATCATGTGGTTAACTGGGCCATAAGGCAAAGCTCCTCGAAAGTGGGTCTCAGCCACTCCTTATCTATTTTTGTCTTTTGCCCTCTCTTCTTATGTTTCCGACGGGGTCTTGCCACGTACTTCAAGATGGTCTCAAAGCACATTTCTGGTGCCTGGGGAGGCCAGAAGAGGGTGTTACTCTCCTCTGAAACAGGAGTTACAGATTGTTGTGAGCGGACATGTGGGTTCTAGGAATTGGGGTGTGGGTGCTGTCCTCTGGAAGAGTAGCTGGTACTCTTAACCACTGAACCACCTTTCCAGATGCTCTGAGTAATTCTCAAAGGTCCCTGTCCTAAAACCCGGTTCTTTCCTCTTCCAAAAGTGCAGTGACAGAAGCACATTTAATAGCTGAGTGCAGCCCAGGCAAACTGCTTATCCTGTATCCTTGCCTACAGCACAGAAACCAGACCAGACACAGCAGTGACTGCGGGTGAGAAATTTATTATAAAATATTGTTTGGTGATTAGGTGAGGAATAGGAATGAGGAACCAGGGCCTTTTAAACAGGATTTGGGAAACAAAGAGTAATGTAAAATAATTTCTAAGAGAGAGCTACGAATGCTACTCTTTTGTTCCACTAGGTCTGATTTACCAGGATTTGTTTCTATGCACTGATTCCCACTACTGATCAAGCCTGTTCTATAAGCCGGGCACTCAGAGCAAGAATCCTGGCTTCCCAGGTCAGCTCTGCAGGAGGCCTCCTCGTGCAGACACAGTAAGGACCCTCACGGTGTCTTCCTGGACTGAGAGCACTCCTTGTCTGGAGAAGCTGAGCTCCTATGCGGAAGCCATGCCGAGCGATGAGAACTCCTCTCTCACCACTGGGCTGGCAGCACACCAGAGCCAAATCTTTCATCAGTGCCTTAGGTCTCTGAGAGGAAGGACCATCTCACTGCCCTTGAGGAATGATACTGTTATGAGAGCTTTTTTTCTACAAGAAAATGGAATGCTTCCAACTAACTGTTCGACTGTTCCTACAGACGGCTGGGGTTAACTGGCCTCCGAGATCTCAGGATTGAGTCAGTTAAGGTAAGGCCGCATAGCTGTTCCGTGTGTTTGGAGGATGCACCCCTCCGCTTCTCAGTCAGGAATATGCTTCTCTACTCGACTTTGATGCTTTCAGAAGTGAAGTAATACAAATTTAATGGCTTGCAGGATTCTGTTCATTTGAAAAATCATTTCTTTCCAATCAATAAAGTTTAGGCACATGGGGAATGAAATTATGCTAGTGTTTTACTTAACAATTTAAAACACCTTTCCAAGTTTATGTTCTAGGAGGTTTTGAGAAGGGAAGAGTCACAAGGTCGCTAACGACATCGTGAATGGCTAGGGTGGCTCACTGCTTCCTGTCCATGGAGCGACACCGGAGGATCGCACTGGCAAGAAATCCCATGCCCATACAAATCTGGTGTGGCCCTTCATCCTTCCCTTCTCGCTCTGGAAGGGCCTGCAGGGACCTGGCATTTCAGGGTCAGGAGCAGCCTGTTAGCTATCCTGTGGCGGGATGGAGTCAGGATCTTCCAGCAACCCTGTCTGGTTAGTAGAGGGGTGTCGGGTGTACTGCAGGTGGACCCCGAAGATCCTGCTGATGATCTCAGCCAGGACCTGTATGAAGTCTGAAATGGTTCCCCTGAACTGGGTTTCTCCAAAGTGCGCCGTCAGCATCCTCTGCTTATGGCTCCTCCATGGAATGAGTCATTAGCTGTGTTCACTTTAGTCTTAACACAGGGCCTGGGAGCTGGTAATCTCTAAGACAAGAGGGTCTCCATTTTTCTTTCAAGCATTAAGATTAAACATTTACCCCTAAGCAGAGCACACCTACAGCTTCTATGTGTTGCCTGTAGGTGCTCTTGTTCCCCCTTGGGACAGTACTTATTTTTTGGGCAGGCTATTGTTTATCCAGTCAGCAACCATGGCAGCCATCTCCTGGCTAAAACCGAGAACAAAAGCATGGGGTATTCCTTTCTCACAGAGGTGAATATTGGCTTCTGGAAAATCTCTCTTCATGTCTTCATAGTAGTTTACTGGACACCAGCCGTCTGTTTTACCATAGTAAAACGTAAGCTGAAAGAAAAGAAACAGCATTTTATCTTCCCTTCCCAACAGCAACTGATACCAGTGGTCTGCAGGGCCCTGAGGGCAGCACCTGTCGGACTCTGCCCACTGGTCCTAAGGTCCCCCCCCTGCACCCCCTCACCCCCATCCCCCAGCCCTCAGAGACCACAGGGTTCATTAAGGGAATGTGACGGGGAGAAACCACCTGGAGACGTGGTGCGGCAGATTCCTCTGACTGAAGGGACACCTGGAAAGGTCATGAGTTCTGAGGCTGGAGTGGAGGGGAGGAGGGGAGGAGGGGGGAGGAGGGGAGGAGGGAGGAGGGAGACAGTTAAGCAGACACAGTCACTGAAAGACTAGAGACTACAAACTTACTGCTTTCACACAGCCCTTCCGTAGACACATGGACAGGTTTGCTGAGTGAATATAAAGAAGTCAGATTGCCTCTGGCTTCTCAATGTAGCAGACGAGACGTGATCAGCATTCTAAGAGTCTGTGACGCTGTGGAGGCTCAGTGTGACAGGAGAATGGGCTAAACTTAGGGAGAGCACATCACCTCATTCTTTACTTGATATCAACAAGGCTGAGTGGCGACAGAGCCTCTTCTGAGGCATTACTAAGACTGTTCCTGGAGATTTATCTGGACGTGCACATAAAATAGATGTGTGTACCATACAGATGCTATATTCTAAGCTGCTGTACTCCACTCTATTAAGTCTTTACAAAGAAGCAAAAGGATAAAATCACATTCAGAATGTTACAGTGATGATTAAAAACCTGAAAAATAAGAGTGTGTGCACGTGTGTGTGTGAATGTGTGTGAGTGTGTGTGTGTGTGAGTGTGTGTGTGTATGTGTGTGTGTGTGTGTGTGTGTGTGTGTGTGTGTGTGTGAGTGTGTGTGTGTGTGTGTGTGTGTGTGTGTGAGTGTGTGTGTGTGAGTGTGTGTGAGTGTGTGTGTGTGAATGTGAGTGTGTGTGTGTGTGAATGTGTGTGAGTGTGTGCGTGTGTGCGCGCGTGTCAGTGGACTTTGTAGAATTGGTTTTCTCCTTCCATCTTTATGTAGTCCTGGGGATCAAGCAGGTTATTAGACCTTCATAGTACAATATCATAGCAGTACTTTTTATTAAAAAAGACTATATTTTAGGGACAGAGGAGAAAATACAGTGCTCCTTATTTATAAAACACTGCTTCCACTTACTGGCACCAGAGGAGCAGTGGGAACAGAGGTGCCAAGGGAGCAGGGCCGAGCATGGTTCTGCCTGCTGCAGCTTCTGCCAGCTGAGCAACTATGCATCCAAGGTGTGCATGATTAAACGCTCAACAGGCCATAGTTTCTCTTCTCCCTACGGAAGCTCGTACCAAGTCATCCAGCAAGTAGCTTCTTCTGAACTACGTGGGGCCACAGTGAGAAGCTGACCCGGGGCAGCTTCCTTTGCAGAGGCAGCTGAGTAGGAGGCCCTGGAAGGCAGTTTATCCTCCTACATTTCTGCTGCTTCAGATGGATGTGCTTGAGTAGACAAACTAAACTGAGATACGACACAGTCCAGCTCGTCCTAATCCCCTGCACTTGAGGACTGAGCCCAGACCTGGTCAAAATTCAGTAACAGTTTCCCCCTCATCACGGACCCCAAAATACAGCTGGCTTCCTTGGGTATCTTCTGTGGAGCAGCGGACTGGACATCCAGGCCCAGTCACACTAATGTTAACAACACCTGCCTCTCGAGAACTCTCATTACAGAGCATGTAAAAGTGACCAGGCTGCTAACAATGCACTCAGAGGGCTATCCGGACTTTATATGAGTGATAATGAAAGCTTACTGAATGCCTGATATACACTGGGCACTGTGTGAGGTCTAAGTGATAAAACAGGAAGTATAACTACCACTTCAGCACAGCTATCTGAGAATATAAGTTAACTGTAAATGATTTTACTGATGGGGAATGGCATCGTGGAGGAGCTTGAGTTTGAACCTGGATTGCGGCCCTGAGGACTCTGCTCTCCAGTACTCACCTCCTCTCAGCCAGGCTTCCCTAGAGAACCCAAGAGCGTGCTAATGCAACCCCTTTGGATGAAGCGCCCGGGGTCAACGTGGCGGAGATAAAAACAAGCCTATCTATTTCCAGGATGATCACGACATTCTGGACAGGTTTCAAGTTAAACAGGCAGAACTAACACAATCCGTTGCAGAGCAGGGCTTGGCGGAAAGGCAGTCCTGGTGAGCTGGTCCAGGGAGCACTTTCCTATGCTCCACCGAGCGGGACGTGTGCATGTCAGAAGGATTTGCATGGCCATTGTGCAAACGTCGGCAGGCAGCACTGTACTAGGGCTGTTCCCACAAGCAGCACACCTCTGGCTAAGGCGGGCTAAGCAGAGGGCTGGGACAGAGCTAGGGCAGACTCCCCCTCCTCCCCCAGTACTTTCCCTCCTTTAAGCCACGTGGTAGCCTGGCCTGGCGCAGAGGAAGTACCACCTTGCCCTGCCACAGCTGCCAGCCGTCTCCCAGGGGCTGCGGCCACTGTGCTCCGTTTGAGAACTGAAGACTCCTGTGGGCCCAGAGTGATCTCTGGACTCAGCCTGGAAGTAGCACACAACAGCTGTTTCCATAAGCTTGGGCCAAGGATGGTCACGGCCGTTTAGAATTTCCCTCCTAAGTGAGTTTTAAATGAAAACTTTGAGTTTATAAGCAAACACGAGTTCACTTTCCTATGAAGGAGACCTGGATCCCCTTATAGTTTAGAACAAGGACAGAGTAAGGGAGCGCTGGCCTTCTTGTTACTTCAGACACACCAGGTGCCCGGAAAAGCACAGCAGACCCTGGAGGCTCCCCGCAGATCTGGGTCACAGCTTCAAGTCACCACACAGGTGATTTTCCTCCCTTGGCTTACTCTGTTCCAGAGCTCACCTTATGCCCCTCCCCGCCTCTCTTCTCATGTTCCCCGGTTCCTTTCCCTAATCTTTAACTTGGAATGGCCAAACATCAATCTTCAGGTGGTCTCCTTTATACTGCAGACTTCCGTAGGCAGCTGCTACACACTCACCGCTTCAGCCATCGGCCTATCCTGCCACACCCAAAAGGGAGCCAGACGCCTCTGTTTAAGCTTCATAAACAGCACACACCTGGGCATGTACTCACTCGGATATGCCACGACTACCTCATACACAAGTGCCAAGCTCTCCCATAGCCTGGGGCTCCCCCCCAATCCTCCCTGACAACAAAACCCAGAGCAAGGGCAACGGTCTCAGATCCTTCCGCCCATCTGCCAATACCCCACCCCCACTAAGGGCCTCTGAGTCTTCCTCTCAAACCCTTTCATCCCCAAAGCCACGGCTTCCACTCTCCTGGAGGCCTGTGAATAGACATGCCACCTAAAATGTAACTGTTTTCCAATACCTTCCCCAAACCATCCCCCTCAGGGTGTGCTCACCACATGTTTAGGGATGACTGATACATACTGGGATACCCGAGCTGTTGGCAGCTGCTTTGTGTCCTGATTGGTCAGTGGCTAGATCATGTGGCTGCCAAATATTTGCAGTATCACTCAAAGTCACTGGTTCTCAACCTTCCTAATGCTGTGACCCTTTTAACACAGTTCCTTATGCTATGGTGACCCAACTTTAAATTTGTTGTTGTTGCTACTTCCTAACTACAATTTTGCTACTGCTATGAATCAATGTAAATGTCTGTGTTTTCTGATGGTCTCGGGCGATCCCTATGAAAGAGCACTCCAACTACCAAAGGGGCCGAGACCCACAGGTTGAGAATCACTGTTCTAGATGCTGTCCCCTTGTGACTTAATTAGTGTCCAAGCCAGACATCATGCTATCCAGTCTCTTTCCCTAATGTGAGTCTTTTACCTTGGAGTCTACAGGCCCAACTAGATCCAGTGTTTAGGAGTATAAAGTTGCTATTTCTTTCAATTATAAATACAGGCAATCAGCCACTATGTTATTGATACACTATATAATTCAAATCACAGTAAACTTACTGTAGATGACTAAAAGATGAATTACACTCATTACTACAAACTCGCAGTAGCAACCTTGACTGTTTTAGATCTTTAATTTTATTTGATTTTTAATTATAAGTATATGAACACGTGTCTAAACACATGAGTGTAGGTGCCCAGAGGCCGGAGGCATTAGAACGACAGTGGTCATGAGTTGCCTGATGTGGGTCCTCTGGCAGAGCGGCACTGAGCACTGAGCCACCTCTCCTGGCGTGCAGCATCACCTTTTACTTTTCCATGTGTAATAAAGACTGCACAGCACTACAGCACACACTGATCTTCAAAACATTCTGCTAACTGTATTTCAGTACACGATGCTCTGTGAAAGCTTTCTCTTCACTCAGCTACCTAGCGCACAATGACTTAACTATCCATCAGGAGCTGTGAGCTGTGCGGAGGCCTCAGATGACGATAACAGTTCCTTCCTTTGGGGTAGGGTGGGAGGAAGGCTGTTCATTTACATACTGTGTTCGACAAATGTGATATAACTTTAAACAGGGAGCCAGCAAGCTGAGGGGAGGCCTGCAGGACTGCAGCTGGGGAAACTTCCTGGAGGGGACAGTGCGAGCCAAGTTAAAGGAAAAGTGGGATTTAGCCAGGTGAAGAGACAGTGTAACCTCTGATGTCACCTGGCTGCTAGACTCTTCCGGACTCAACTGTGAAGCTGCATTTTCTTCTGGAAAGGGAGGCAGTTACCCACTATTGGTGACTGTAAATCAGTATAGCTGTCCAATACCGGGCATAAAATCTCCAGACCTTGCAAGGAAGGCAGTTGGCCCAGACTTTGCAGAACTAAAATTGGTCCCTAAAGTATATTAGAACCTCTCTGTGTGTGAACAATGGGAATCAGTGGCAGAAAATCAGAATGTGACTTCAAGCCAACGCCAGCCAATCAGGGTAGAGGATGGATCCAGGAAGCTTTCGGCATGATGTGGTCGGTAGTAAGACTATTTTCAGAGTAGTTTTTGAGTGGTTTCTTGGCTAGGTGGTACAAAAATACTCTGTTTTGAGTTGAACAAAGTGAAAAATGCAAAAGGTTTTAGCATCAATGCTGGTGCGATAGCCTCACTCTGGGCAGTGTGAATAGGCAAGAAGGTTCCGAGTTCCTCTGTTTAGGTGGAAATATGGACACGGGCATCCTTGGGCACAGCATCTACAGTAGAGACATCTTCAGTCTCAGGCAGGGCTTTCAGCTTTGACTAAATGCTCCTGGGAGGCTGGGAGACAATGCCCACCTTCCGATGTGCCCTGTTATGTCCCCTTGCTTTCTTAAGCCTCCACATATGCTGAGCCACCTTTATCAAAATTAAATTTCAGCAACGTGCCCTCCCTTTTCATTATGTAACAGGAAGTGGTCTTGTGGTGGTCGGGTGTCTCTGTCCTTCACTTCGCTTAGGAATGCTGAGGAAGTGGGACAAACCTATCTGAGTAGAGAGCTGCGGTTTAGCATTTCAGTGACGGGCTGTAAGGAGTTACCCCGTGACAGGAAGGAGCTGCATACCACCAGGCTGAACAACACACTACTTGCTTTAAACTCTCCCAGTACCTTTAATGTTATCGTCCCAGGGGCACAATTATTCCCTGGAGTTGGATAGCTTATTCCTGAGCCTGTGTTAATACTAACCTTGAAATGCTGACTATCTGCCAGAACTTTCCCAGGTTTCTCTCAAGAAAGTCTCAGGGAACTTCAGTCCTGCCACAGTTGCCATGAGCAGACTATCTGAGAATGATTACTCATGCATATGGGTTTAACTCAGCACAGGGATAAGTTAGCACCTTTCTCTGACCTCTTTCTGAGCACAAACACACAAACAGGATCCAGAAGGAGTAGTGTTTTACAACAGCTGGCTTCCCCAGGTGGTAGGACCGGCGCTAACATGACAGACCCCGCCATTCCCCAAGTGTGAATTTTGGAAGCGAGCATCTGCCAATCTTACTATAAGGCGGTTGAATTGTTTTTACAAACTTCCAACTTGGAGAACTAAAATGCATTTTGGAAACAGACTCGGTTATAATTTAACTACAAAATAAAATGCTGTTGTCTGGTAATCTCAGAGCCTCAATGCTGGAGGTATCTGAGAGCCGTGGAGAGCAGGCCCCCCTGCCCAGTTTTCTCCACCTAGCTAGTAACAGCTTCTTCTTCATCCAAAATGCCCATCTCTAGACAGCTTCTGCTTAAGGAACATAAAGACTGCTATGGCACAAACCTAACAGACACAGCATCTTCCAAGGCCCTGTCCGTGGGAATAGTTTTAATACTATAAAATCTTTTTTAAGCAACACATGTAACGCCTGCTTTCAGAAAGTTGTACCGGGAGGTTACAGAACTATGAATTAGCCCTGTGGACAAGCTTCAGTCTAATGTCTCACAGCTTGAGAAGAGACCCTCAATGCCGTGGCAATCTGGATTTGACTGCAGGCTCTGTCAGAGTAAGTCGTCCATCAGGATCGTTCTGTTCCCAGCAGATGTCAGTGTTCCACACCAGCTGTAAACCTCTAGGTCAGTGCTGTCTTAAAAAGTGTAAGGCAGGGCTCACATATACTTTAAGGAAATCTTAATAATGATGTCAAAAAGAGTATGAAGGAATGAGTAAAATTACTTTAGATGTATTTTAAACATTTTTACTACAATATGTCTAAAATATGTCAACATGTAATCAATATATTAATGAAATGTTTTCCTTCTAAAGTTTGCCTGACTGTGCTAGGGTTGAACTCAGGCCTTGTACAATGCCAGGCAGGCTCTGCACTTCTGATCTATATCCTGAGCACCAGGCACCAGCGTTTTGAAAATTAACTTGCATTTATACTCATGAAACACCTCTATTCAGACTAGCTCCATGTAATACTTGTACGGATGTGGGATTTTAACCATGCAGTTCTGGGCTGTGGGTCAAGTTCAGCAGCAAGTTGTATACCCTTAGCACACACAAGGCCTTGGGTTTGACGGAACCAAAGCCATAGAACAGAAATAGTGTAGACTTGAGCTGGAGAGATGGTTCGTTCAGTGGTTAAGAGCACTGGCTGCTCTTCCAGAGAACCTGGGTCCAATTCCTAGCACCTATAGGACAGCTTGCAACGGTCTGTGACTCCAGTTCCAGGGGATCTGAGCCTTTATGCAGGCATACATCTAAGTAAAACCCAACACACATAAAAATAAATCTTTAAAAACAAACAAACGTGCAGATCTACCCTCTTCGGGATGATGCAGACGATGATGTCCTAGAAGTGCCGCAGCTATCCACATACTGGGATGTTTGGGGACATTCCAAACAGAGACTTGTGCTTCCAAATGAATTTGTGTGTGGAGTGTAGTGTTTGCAGGTGCCACACACCTGATATCTCAGAAAGCTGCTTTTTTAAAATTTATTTTTCATTTTATGAACACGGTGTAGAAGTGCTGTGCCTGCATGTATGTCTATGCACCAGTGTCTGCTGCTCAAGGAGGTCTGAAGAGGACATCAGATCCCCTGCAACTGGAGTTAAAGATGGCCTGCGGCTGCTGGGAATCGAACCTGGGTTCTCTGGCAGACTGCTGGACCATCTCCCCAGCAGAAAGCTGCTTTTTAATGTGACGACGGGAGAGCCTTACATGTTGGAGAATAAGAAAGACAAGATAAGTGGTCATCAGGTCACATGCGATGTTAGTTCTTTCCCACTGTTTTAGTTATTATATTTCAATATAACTCATTTATTTTGTTGACACTTCTTAGCACAATACATTGTTAAAACAGGAAAGTGTTGATTTAAAAAAAAATAAATTCAACTAAATAAGTGGCAAAATATACATATGTAGCTGTAATCAGCTTTACTTACCCCATGTAACTCAAGGGTAACACAAGGAGGTTGGATAATGTGTAACTTCAGCATTTTAAGTTCTTAGCCAATTCTAGCCGTGTATCCTGAGGAAGTATTTCTAGCCCCGAATGACAACCCCAAAATGGTTGATTACCTTAGGTAAAAGTTCCTTTATGATTCCATCATCTCTCTTCACCACACGGATCATTTCTTGGCTCCCAAGGTAGGCAGCATTAGCTTTATTAAAAAACCAACCAACCAGCAAACAGTTAAACACTTACAATAGACAGAAGACACATCAATGTCCAATTACTTTTAGCAACTTCACAGGCTTCGTTTTTGGGTGGGGGTGAAGGAGGCACATAGCTGGCTGGCAGGCTTGCAAAGGCAAGGTGTATTTACGGAGGGCCGCATCTGTGGTATGGCCACCCCAGGGGTTACAGCCTACCCTGGCCAGCAAGAGCCTCAGAAGCCACTGCACCACAGAGAAAGACCACGCCCACCACCCTCTGTCCTCTGGGGAAGAGCTCCACTTGCGGTCGGTCTCCCTCCCTGCACAGCAGCAGGAGACAACTGTAAAACTCACTTCACTGCTGTCTCTTTTTCTCAGAATCTCTGCTCTTCACTGTCCAACATCCAGTGTCTTAAAAACATGGCTTTCACATTTTATTTGTTTTTTTTTTCAGTTGTTTTAGGCAAGAGGGCAAATGAGGTCCTTATTATTTGTCTCAGAAATGGAGGAACTATGTGAAGTTATTTCCATTTGAAATAAAAATCTACTTGTGATCTTCCCAATAGAAATTTTTTTGGAAATAAGCAATTTAAACACACTGGCTGCTATTTTTACAATTCAGAAGTCTTCATTAAGAGATTATACTTTCTGTCTCTGGAAACATCTAGAAATATGACACACTTCAGATTTAATGAGGAAGACGTTTTTGGGCTGTTTTACAAATTTAATTCAGAAACAGTTTTTAGTAACACTGGCTGAAGTTTAGGTATTTTTTGGCTACAAGATTTTATTAACAAATACCAAATACAAGGCAGCAAGTCATGCATTTAGTGCTACAAACCAGCAGAATTCACGCCACACATGTGGGACCTTGGCAGGCCCCTCCATGGCTGCTGTGTGTTGGCTAGGCCTTCTCTTAGCACGCAGGAGCTTATTGGTCAACACACACTTCCAGCTGGCCTTTCTGTCGCACTGGCAGGCTGGAGTGTAATCAAGGTGGAGATAGCTAATCAAAGTTCCTGTTCCAGGTCATCAGTACTCTGTAGGTCAGGGATAGAGACTTTCTGTGAACCCGTCTTTCCCATGTAAGCTAACCCATCAGTCTCAAACCCTGGGTATTTATGCTTTGGACATCTTTGACAGAGCAACCCAGCATCATCCCCTTCTTCCATCTGAAGTCACCTCAGGGCTGGGTACCAGACAACAAGAGACCACCCAGAGGCTTTAGAATTTCTAACAGCCAATCCCAGGTCTCCTCACCCAGGTGCCCAACCTGCTTCATCTCACCCTTCCATGGCATCTACCACAGGCTGTGGGTCATCGGTCCCTTCTACTTCCTAACCTAACGGGTGCCTCCCTGTGCAGTCCTGTGTAATGTGACATGAACCCCACTACTGGGAACTGTAAGCGATAAACTCTGTTTTCAATGGCAGTTGACCATGTCTGACTGAAACAAATGAGTTGCAGGTGCATCTGGGTAGGCGAAGGCAGTGGCGTTGGTAGAGGACAGGAGAGGAGTAGAGGAGTGGAGAGGAGAGAGCTGTGGTAACCTAAAGCTCCAGAGAGTTATAAAGGGTTGCCCCTGAGCTTTCCCTCAGTACTGACCAGCACAGTCATGTGACAAACAGCCAGAATCCAGGGAAAGAACCCTCTGAGAGACCACGGGAACAGCCTGAACTGGATACCATGACTGTTTCTGTCAGCCTAGGGCAAAGCCTCTTAATGAGCAGTACAGTGGGCACAGGACTCCGAGTGGCCTTTGGAACCCCAGGTCAAGAGGTCAGAACCTGAACCGTGGCTAGGTTAGCAGTGGGTACATTACATAGGAAGGTGGGCAGGCTGATGGCTGCCCATCGGGGTCTTCAGAGAGAAGCTGCCTGTTCTGGGCATTAGGAGAGCATCTACAGAATGGAGAAAGATATGCACCGTATGGCAAAAGTATTGGCGTCTGGACAGATTTTAAAACTTCTAGCAGCCAACAAAAAGGAGGCAAATGACCAAACATCAAAATGAGTACAGTCTTGAATAGAGAAAAACTCCAAATATTTTGATAAGCTCATATTTCTGAAAATCAAATTTTCATTTGGGAATATACTCCAATCTATTTTCACTCTTACTTTCTTTCCTTGTCATTTTCCATCTAAGTATATCTTTTCTTTCTTTTGATAAGACTCCGTTTCTTTTCCAGTAACTACTCTGAGAAAACACCAGCTTTGGCATTCCTCAGCAATGCTCCCAGTGCTGCACAGTGGTCAGAAATAATGCCAAACAGAAGTGTAATTTCCTTGGTGGAAAACACTGTTCTTGGCAATGAATGCCCACAGCACGGCTGAGTTTAAGGTACGGTGGAGGAGGAAGGACCCGGTACAGAGAACGGAAATGAGAGGATGAAGGGAAGGTGACCTGGGAAATGTTTGCTCATTTACTCAGGATTCATCAAAAGCCTAAATGCATCCATAAAAAGCCAGTGCTCGATTTCTTTGCTACCACCATCTTCTGAAATGTTTAAACTTCAAGGGTCACCATGGGATGTACAGGAGAGAGGGCTGATGGCCAAGGACCAAGAGGGCATTCACTGTAACCAGTGCCACTGGCTTTTCCAAGTGCTCCTAGTCTGCATGCAATGAAGGCTGCCTTCTCAGGACCAATCTCATGTAATCCTCTCTTCTCTTCTGTCACTGACCTAGGTCTGATTTCCTCTAACCACCACTTACTTACGTGCCCTGTCTATCCTTCTGACAGCAGGCGCTGGGACGCACTGAGTTGTCCACAGCTGTCTCTCCTGCTCCCTTGTTAACTTAGAGGCAGGGGCCCTGTCTCATCTACCCCCCCGAGTGTTCTACCCAGCGTTTTACTTACAGCAAGTATATAAAAAGAAAGAAGGGTTGAGGGACATGAATGAGAAGGGCTGAGGGAGATGGTTGCTTAGCTAGGTAGTTTTGAGGGGAGGAGGGAGAGGAAAAACCTGTTTAATTTAACGCAGTCCAGATACGACATCACAACGGAGGCCAAAAATGGAGGCCGAAGTACACTGAGAAGCTAGGCAGGCACACAGGTGGGTTGAGTAATCACAGAGAAGTCTGAGTGTTTCTCTTGACAGCAGTCATTAACTCATAACACCCAGAGACGATGCAAGGGGAGAAAAAGCACGATTAATGAAAAGAGAGGGGAGGCTCAGAGGGAATGCTCAGAGAACTTTCCGAAAGAGAATGTGGGGACGCGTGGAAGCTGTGCAGCTCTTCGGAGGGGTGTGGTCTGCTGCTGCTATGAGGATTTACAGTAAAGTGTTCTGGAATTGTTTGGTTTTTGCAATCACTTTGGAGGATAAAGATCGTTGGTACTCAAGCAAAAGGAATTACTGAAGGCAGACATAGTTTAATCAGGGTAGGTGAACTGTGGAGGTAGGAAGGTTCCTGTATGTCGGCATATATACTACCGTGCGGAATGTGATCACTCCAGGCCAGTGTGGTGGCACTCAGCTGTAATCCCGCCACTGAGCAGGCGGCTGTGAGTAGACAGAGTTTGAGGCTAGCCTCGACTACTTTGCCAGTCCCTTTTGCTCCCACCACCCAAACAATATTTTAAACTATTTAAAATATGAATTATTATAATCATGGGTACAGAGGGCTAGAAATGAGGAGATACCCGAGTCTGAGGCCATCCTGCTAGGATGAATCAGCTGTGGTCTCAGGGAGTGGGGTTACTTGGTTTACTTAGGCGTGAGGAACGTGGTTCGCTCTATGAACGACGACTCTCAGGATCAGCTTAGGGTGGGGATGTGGCAGTCACTAAGCAATCATCCGAAGACCAACAGGAAGGTCCTCGTTCCCCTCCAATTCCTCTCCAGGGCCTCTCCAGGTTAAAATCAATGACTTCAGACTCTTTATATGGGGGGATGCAGCTTCTAATCTACAAGAAGAGGACCGTGGGGAGCACGTTTCTTTCTAGCCAGGAGTCAATCTTTTGCTTTATTTCTATTCTTTACCCTTCTTTCTGTCAATGCTAGAGAAGAGGTTGAAGGAGCCTGAGATTCAGAATACAAAAGAAGCTAAGGACAACAGAGTGAGAATGCTGGTGGTACCCTATATCCCTGCTAGCTGTGGGGATAGAGTGCTAATCATTCCTCCATGGAGTGTTTGCAGTTCTTTCTTGGTGCATGAGAAAAACAGCTTACTCTCTGCTGTGGCCACTGGAACTCAACTTTCTGGTAACTACAGCTCATCTCAATTCCAACAGATAAAAAATGAAGCTGGAACCTCTGAATTTTCTGGGTAGTTTTGGTCAGAGCAAAGAGGATATGGTGCTTAGCTCTGGCAGGGGAGGAGGGAGGCATCCTTCTGCATCTATATTCATTGGAGGCTTCCCTGAACGGAGGCACAAGTGTCATGGACAACGAAGAGCCTTTCTGAGGACAGCTCCTCCCTGCACATGTTCTGATTATTCCTAGGAGTGGCAGGATTTGCAGGGTGTGGCAAGGCTGCACAGCAGCAAAACAGAGCAGAAGGCAGACCAGGGGACTGGAAGGTTCTAGAGACAAGAGCTTCAGTTAGAACAGAGGTCCAACCGAGAAAGAGCATGGCAGCATAAACCAGAAGGCCCCGGGGAGAAAAAAAAAAGACTGTACAGAATTAGATACACAGAAACCCAGACAAAGACATTTAGTAGGAGACCTTACCTAGTCTTCCTTCCTTGGACTGTTTTTCATCTTTGTCAATGTTGCAAAATGTGGTGTATAACAACATAGAAACAAGATTTAGAAAAGAAATTTACCTGTTCTAAAATTCCTCCATAATTTAGAAAAATGTTTCTTGCTTCTGCACTCTATTATGTTTCTTTATAAGCCAGACTCCAGTAAACTACCTATGAGTCAGGCCTGCCGCACTGAGAAGGCTGCCTGTGTGGTGATTATGAACATCTATTTAGTGTGCAGATATACAATCTTACCTAAGTAACGGTGTGTTTACTACAGTGAAAATGTAACCAGAGGTCCGCAGGCTGATGATTATTACAACTGTCACATTTTAGACTAGGAGATAATTTAAAAACATAAGTAAAAAATTTCAGAAAAACAGTAATATATTCCTAGGATCAATACATTCCTTGGCCCTAAATGCAGCACAAAGTCTTTCTGCTCTTTTCCTTTTGGGTTTTAGGCTGAGCATCCTCCAGTCACTAAGTCCTCAGTGGCTTTTGTGAACAGATGAACCCGGTGATCTGAGATGACACAGCAGATCGCATAGCTGTCTGGTCTCTTCAAAGTAAAAACAGTATTCTAGGACTAAATGAAGATATTCTGAGAAGAAATGTTTGATCTGTAGTGAAGCTTGCTATCAGTAGCTCATTAAACAGTTTAAAGAGTCATTTCCATATTGATTAAGGAAGGGGAAGATTATAAACGTTCCTTTCACAGGGTTATTTGACGAAGTAGCACAGCCTGGTAGGAGCGAGCGCCTCATGTCTTGGGCTAGGTTTCTCTTGTTAGGTAATGGAAAGGAATTAAAACATCAGCGCAGCCTAACAAGACCTTCAAACATTTTAAACAGTTAACTGTTTGACCTGTGATATTGTTGAGTTAAAATATATTTTCTTTTAGCTTTGATCAGAAAATCTAATTTAGCTGTCTGAGTGGGAGCCTATTTCTCATGAGACAGAAGCACATCTCCTCCAGGGAAAACATGAAGTAGCAAACATCCCGGAGTCGAATTAAGGGGGGAAACCCATGTATAGTCTTTAAAAACAACATTTCAGACAATCTAGTTACGATCTAATTACCCTGATGAATGCAGAGGTAATGTTTATGCTATATGCTAATTGAGTTAGAGCCACTCTAGATGGGAAGTGACATTTCTTTCCCTCCACTGGAGAAGAACTCGAATGCCACAGCACTCAGCACGCTAGAGGGAAGATGGAGTAGAGGGCTGGCATGCTATCTTTGCCAAAGGGTAGCAGCACTTGAAATGCTGGAACTTTTCAGGTTTTGAAGTTTTTCAGAGCTGAAAACAACAAAAATGTGTGCCCACACTAAAGGACACTGCCCTATCTAGGCAGGGCAGGATTTATTATCTACTGCGTGGACTAGCAAACTTCCTCCATTTGTTTCTGTAAGATTCCTCCTGGAGCACAGACATTACATAATTCACCAACACTGCAAGGCAGCCTGCAAGTCAACAGCAAGTTAAAGGTCATTCTCAGCAGGGCAACCAGAGTTGGAAGCAGGCCTGCCTGCAGGGAGTGTGGAGCTCAACCAAAAGCAGGACCAGGGATGAGTTCTGACCTGCCTTTCTTTCCAAGAATCCTGACAACCACAGCGCTGAGACGGCTGTCACAAATACTGGTTACCTTTGTCCACAAGGCATGCGATGTGGCAGGGTCACTAACCAGCCTCCCTAACCAGCTCACTAACCAGCTCCCTAACCAGCTCCCTAACCAGCCTCACTAACCAGCCTCACTAACCAGCTCACTAACCAGCCTCATTAACCAGCTCACTAACCAGCCTCACTAACCAGCTCACTAACCAGCCTCATTAACCAGCCTCCCTAACCAGCCTCACTAACCAGCTCACTAACCAGCCTCACTAACCAGCCTGAGGCCATCCCTTATGAGCACTCCCTTCAGGAAGTCACCAAAGGGACGACAGGCGGCTGGACAGAGGTAGTTTACGTGTGTGATGATGGCTGCAAGCAGAGGCAGTGCACACTGGTGAGACAGAGGAGAAAGGGATGCTGCGTAGGATGTCTGAGACACGTGGCAATGACCACCTCACGGGTTCAACTAAATATCCAAGCAGTCATGAGTGGAGGCTCCCAAGAGGACTGGGAAAAAACTGAGGGCACTGAAGTACTGACCACTTGGATATTGGAAACGGAGCTCTAGAGCCAAGGAACCGGAAGACCAGAAGAAACAGATGTGCGAGGGCCATGTGCACAAATAGATCTGTTTGCAAGTTGGTCATCTGAAGAGACGAGGAGTGTTCATTCTAGGTTTCAGGGTCTCTCTGAGGGTGGTGAGTCTACTACGGCTGTGGAGAGAGCCTGCAACAATGTGGCTGGAAGGCTCTGGTTGCCCTTGTTGAGGAGGGGAATGTGCACTGTGGTTAAACTGCCTGGCTTCCTCTGAGTACAGCAGAGGCTGCTCAGTGCCACTGCAGGGTTGAACCGTTCTCACCTGCGAACCTCTAAGGAGGTTGTCACAACTCTTCTGTAGAAACGACTAGAAAATGCCTTATGTAAGCTTAGACAAAAGAGTAAGTGCTCCAGCACTACATCACACAGTGCCCCCTGCTGTCCCTGGAGTCACTTTCCTGTCTGGAAGGCAGAGTGAGGAAGAGGCATTCATCAACCTCAACCTATCAACAAGTGTCCCCTGCTGAAGCCACCGACCTTTCTCCTATGGCCAGGCCTCTGCTCTAAAGGCCTGGGGTGGGAAGAAAGAGAACCTGAAGGCGGCCCTGTCTAACAGGCTCACTTGTCAAGGAAAGTACACCCCAAGTGGCCAGTGTGACCTACTAACCATGAGCTGATCTAAGGCTGCACCATCAACACTCCAGGCCCCTGCCTACCCACTTGCTATTGAAGAGAGGCCTTCAAGCTCTTTCCCATCACTCTTGCAGCCCTCGTGTGTGCTGTGTTGTCTGTGAATGCTAAATCTGCCGTCCGTTCCAGCCCACTGCCAATAAACAACTATTTAGGGGAGAAAAATGGAGTGCTCATATATGCATTGCACACACACTAAACATACAGATACCACTGATTACTGTACTTAGACTTTATCTACGTAAACAGAGAAACAAAAATGCTTTCTTATGTTTCAAATCTAGATCTGAGGACCTCTTCTGGCCTTAAAGACAGCAGGCAGTGTAGTTCAGACATACACGCAGGCAAAACACCCATACACAAAAGAAAAAAATTTAAAGTCATTTATAAATACTAGTAAGTAATTATTATCCACAAATACAGATTAGCAAAACTATTCCCTGGTACACTCAGAAAATAACACATAGCAAAGCATCCAAGTGCCAAAATGTATTAGCATGGTGATTACTCTTTGTACTTTAAGCTCTTCTAAACCTGACTTAAGAGGCGAGCATCAAGGCTGTAACCTGCTGACTCTATGAGGCTGTTTTCCAGACCCTGAACTACAGGGCACCCTGGATTCTTGGGAGGACTCCGCACATGCTGTGTACTATGCGGGGCACATCTCGCCATGCCGTAGCCACAGTGCAGAACCAGGCGCAGAACAGAACACTAAGGCTCCATAGAGTTTTTCTCTCCATTTTCGTACAAGCTCCCCTCACTGAGTCACAGGTTCTGTTCTCAGACTAAGCTTTGGGGTAGAAAAGTTGAACAGCTAACTTCATGCCCTGTCCGAGACTATGCTGCAAACATTTCCTTATACTAAAAACACACACCTTTAAAAAAACATGCTTACCAAGGCAGAATGGTTGAAGAAGGTCCGTCAAACGGAGTTCGGATTTAAAGCTCATTTTTTCCAGCACTTTTTGGACTATGAAGGACTTTATCATTTCAGGACACGGCTTAAAAATTAAGTAGCTGGCAGCATAGAGCATATATCGAAACCGGCACAAAAATGGAGTGGCAAACTTGCCGTTGGGCGATTCGGACATTCGCTCGATAGTTGGAAACAGCAGAAAGGTGTGGACGACCTATGAGAAAGAAACATACTTGGATGAGAGATTTTCTTCAGGAGTAGCTGCACGTTTGCTCTTTTTCCTAGGCTCTGCTGAGAGTTCCCAGGCTTGCAACACCACTAGAGACCTGGTCCGACTAAAGTAAAGGTGACTGTGCTCTTACCCTGTGACTGCTCTGGGAAGGACCTACGCTCATTCCTTGGCGGCACTGGGGCTAACCGCTGGCAGAAAGGACGGATTCTTGGACTCTCCCTAGGCAGTGATAGGGTGACAGTAATTAACTGTCCTTTAGGGATTTGGCAGGAATGGGTACTGCAGGCGCTTACACTGTCTCTGAGGGCCACACGAGAGGTGCTGTTTCCGTCAGCATTTCTGTTGTTGATGATGTTTGGCGACAGTTCCCCTTTGCAAAGCTCCGCTGTTCCTAATGTTAACAGTCAGATTAATTTGCAACAGAACCAAACATATTCCCAGTGGATTAGATCAGTTATATTGGAAAGCAGTATCTCTTAACTTCATTGTTAAGTGTCAAAGGACAAAAGGCATTAAACCAGCTCCGCCAGAAAAACAGGAAATAGATCCAAATACTTCTGTGGATGAGAATGAGCATCCTAAAACCATTTTAAGTCAAACGCTATTTACCACGTGGTCATTATTAAAACATGTGAAAATGATATCTATAGGAGATCAGAAATAGTTATACACAATCTGTCCATAGTAATATAAATGAGGAACTGCAAAAATATTAAAAGATTATAGAAAAGAAAAATGAAAACAGAGGCAATAGACTCTTCTTACATTTTTATTTTATGTGTATGGGTGTTGTGCCCGCATGTATGTCCACGTACCATGTGCAAGCAGAAGCAATAAGAGGGTGTTGGCTCCCCGTGGACTGTAATTACAGACAGTTTCGAGCCACTATGTGGATGCTGGGGGTCAAACTCAGGTCTGCTTAAAGAGCTCTGAGAGATCTCTCTAGCCACCCCCTGATTTTTAATAGATTTGGAAATGTGTTTAATGTATGTGTGTGTGCATGCATGTGCCATGGTGCACATCTAGAAATGAGAGTTTATTCACTCCTTCCACTGTGGACTTAGGTTGTCAGATGGGCACCAGTCCTGGCTTTATCTTTAAACGTTGAACAAACATGCAGAGCGAAGCATGCCAAATACGAACACGCACGTCGCAAGTCAAGTCATCTTACAGCAAACAGTGAGGCAGGGGAAGACGGGCTGTGCACAGCCTGCCTCACCTCACAATGCCAGTTCCTTTTCTGCCTCCTCCCAGCGCTCGACATTTCTTCACAACTAAGGGGCCGCTGGTGAACTAATTTTATGTAACATAGCGAACCTCCTAGTTTTAACTCATTTTTTCAACCTCATGTTTAAAAACTTCGTATATGTTGGCCTTATCTTTCTAATGTTCCACTGTATGCATACAGAGATATTATTTCTTTTACAGATAGACATTTGAGTTGTTTTCAATCTTTAGTCAGATCTTAGTTTCTGATCCAGTGTTTTCTGTCAGAAGAACAGAACACAGTTCTTGCAGAGGCAGGCGCTGACAATGACTTTCCTCAGCTCCTTCTGTCTGGAGCCTCTTTACTTTCCTTACCCTTGGAAGGATAATCTCACAGGGCAGAGAATTCCAGGTTGGTGTTTTTTTTTTTTTTTTTTTCATTTTTTTTTTTTCCTCCTCCATACGGAATATCTCACATCTTCTCTCTTCCTGTTTGTGTGGTTTCCCAGAAGTTGAGAGTGACTCTTGCCTTCGATTCTCCGTAAGTAGGGTGTGTGTTTTTTCTCCTTGTCTTTAAGGATTTCATTCCTTTGACTTTGTAGTTTGGACATGCATACCTAACTATTTTAGGGAGGTGTTAATCCTGGGTGGTGTCTTCTGAGGTGTCTGACATGAGTTTAGTCATTATCTTTTAGAGTGCTTTCTGTTTCTTCCTCTCCCTACAGTATTCCTGTTACACAAGTCACAAGTTTGCAGAGCCTTCCGGTCTTCAGACACTGTCTATTACTGGCTTTTTATTTTTGCTTTCTGACTGTAGAGGTTTCTCTCAAGATAACTTCAAGTTCAGAAGTTCTTTATTAGCCTTGTTTAAGTTATTCCTGTACTTCACAAAGGCCATGTTCATTTTGGTTACAGGGGTTTGGGTGGATGCTATCCCCATCCTTGCAGGAGTTCATGTTGGCTATTCGTTCTATTAGAACCTTTAGCATTCACCATAGCTGCTCAAAATTCCCGGCCTGCTAATCTTCACATCCCTGCACACACGGGTCTGTTGCTTGCTCCCCTTTTCACTGTGTAGTTTGCTATTTAGCATGTCTTGCGATTTTTTTCTTGCTAGCTAGACATGATGTAACAGGGGAAAGAAAGTGCTGTAGTAAGTGTGGTGTTAGCAACACACTGTGTGTTCTAGTTATTCTTGTGTATTTCAGAGTGTTTTTTGGTCTCTGCTTTCTGTCAGAGGTCCAAAGGGATAATAATTCTACAATATCTACTATGAGAGCCTGATTGAGCTTTTGGGAGACAAATCTCAAAATATAGTTCCTACATGTCTAGGACCTCCTGGAATTTTTAAACTTCAGAGTTTTCTACTCTGAGCCTTTAGGAATTAGTCAACTACCAGGCAGCTTTTCCTGCCTTGGCACTGGAGCCCACCCTATGCTCTGGTAAGCTATCCCACCTTGTATACCCACCTTTCACTCTGATCTCTGGTAGCTGTCAGGCCTGCTTGACTTTTATGTGGGATATGGGAATCTGAAGTTGATCCTCATGTATACATCCACAGTGCCCTTGCCTGTTGAGTCATCTTCTCGGCCCTCTCTTGCTTTTTAAACAGCTGTGTGTAATTAAAAAAAGACGCTCACCCCATATAGGACATCAATGACAGAATGACAAAATGACAAAAATGATTTCACCCACTGAGTATACCTGGAGTTACTTTCAGGACTGTCAACAACTTATGGGTGGCTAAGAAAAACTCTCTTTCCAGCAAACTGTCTATAAACCCTCAGGGTGGGCGTGGGGCTTTGTGAGCTCCTGAGCTCAACTGTGTACAGATCCCCTGCCAGGCATTACACTGCATACTGTTGATCAGGGCCATGGCCATGTCATGTCTAGAGGACAGTGTGCCACAGCAATGGTTATCCTAACACATCCTCAGTGATACGACTTTGTGGCTTTGATTTGAATGTCCCTGGCGGCTAGTGATGCTGAGCACAGTTTCAGGTATGCATTGGACAATGGCATTTCTTCTTTTGCAGATGTATCTATTCAAACTTTTTGGTAATTTCCAAATTGGGTTTAGTCTTCTCTTTTTAAAACATGATTGTATTTTAACATTTATATTTATTGTGTATGTGCGTGGGGGGCATGCATACACAAAGTGCACACGTGGGATTATAACGTGGGGAGGGACTGGTTCTCTCCAGCGTGTGGGTTTCAGGACTCCGACTCGGGTTGCCAGGCTTGTAGGCATGGGCCTTTATTCAGTAAGTCAGCTAGCACACCTGGTCTTTTCATTGCAACTTATTTTTCTTTGTGCTTTATTTTTTATAGAAATTCTCCTCTGACTGAGTTAAGAATTGTTTTTCATTCACAATGTTTCTTTATAATAGATGAGATATGCTGGCCCTTATCTTCCCTGCAGTGCTGCATTACATCGGTTGTGGGTCTGTTCTCTGATTTCAGACATCAGCGACTGTTTGACCATTTCCTTCACATATGTCTAAGTATCAGTGCACTTTTCCTGTGGGCCTTGGGAGGTGAGTTTCGGCCTCTTTTTCATCTGCTGTGGGCAGTTCCTTTCTCATGGTAACCTATTTGATGACACTGCCCAAATGCTAAATTTGGCTAGGTGTCCCCTGGAATTCTCCTGTGTGTCTCTTGCTAATGTGGAACAGCCATATCTAGGTTTTTCTGGGTCCCATCTCTCAGCTAAGTATTCAGCTATTTCCTGCAGACTTTTTCTTCCACAACAATAATTGAGATATTTTGTTTCCATTTTGGTTACACTAATTTGAGCTTCTCTGGCTTTTCTCCTCTATCCAGTGAGGAGGGTTTGCTCCTGCAGTACCTGTATGGCTTGGAAGATGAGTAAAAATGTTTTGGCAAGAAGTGAGCAATAGCTTTTTCAGACAACTTAAAATGCTACTTTGGTAGCAATGTGTTGTAAATGCTTCCAACACGCTTTTAAACAAAATGCAGCATTTCAGCCACAATAGAAAGTGAGAAATCCACACGGAAAGTACATTTTGTGCATTTTCTAAGCTAAGAGTATAATGCAGGGATTTGGCACGCTACTCCAACACCAAGCAGCACGCTTTAGTATTCTGAGAGGTAAAAATGGTAAAAAAAATCCTTTAGGAAATGGAGTAGTGTTTTATTAACCCATGGCTTTCCATCTCCCAATCCAGAGTTATGTCTTTTAAGTAATTGTAATGTCACGAGGCGTTTATTGTGAAAGCCACAGAGACAGACGCTGTACTGGATTTAATGAGATTTGGCAGATTTCAAATGGGTGGGTTTGTGCAAAGTAGTTGCTGATATTAGGACAGGGAGGGCTTCTTCTTCTATTCCCTTCAGAGCCTTCCCTGGTGGAGAGCATCCTCCCCGCCTTGCTAGAAGAGTTTCCCTCCAGGCTAAGGAGCGGACAGCCTGGGAGCAGCTGAGGGAGCAGCACAAAGATGTAGAAACTGAGACTTTAGGTCCTGGGGTGACAGTGTGGTAAGGAAGCCAGGCTGGCTGTAGTTAGTATTGTTCAGTAACGTGCTGGCTGGACTTCTGTATGCCGGTAACTAGGGAAGATCTATGTTTGTATATAATGACTTCACGGAGTTGCAAAGCATGGGCCCTTTCCCACTATCTAGAAAGTTTAGTAAAATATCACAATTATTTATGCTCTGAATGTTTAGTGAAGCTATATGGCAATGGGTTTTTATTTTCCACAGAGTATAGACTATTGATTGATTCAGTTTAATAGTTCAAGTGTATTCAGGCTATTTCTTTTTGAATTTACTTTTATATATTTCCCACAGGATCGAGTCCATTTCATTTAAATCCCCAAATTCACTTGCCTGAGGTTATTTATAATATCCGGTTATTACACTTCGATTCGGTATTACCAGTAGTGACGTCACTACTTGTATTTCTTATACTGCCTGAAGTGCTGGAAAGAGTAAACTTTTATAACTATAAAGGAAGTCACTTCATTTTTGGTAAATTTTTTCTCTTGGGGCTTATTTTAATTTATATAGTATTACACAGCTCAAACAGCGTTTTCTTGGCAAGAACTATAAGATAAGACTTTCCCCATTCTTTTACTTTCTACATTTCTATGGCTGGACCACCTCGCCCCATCATTCAATCTCATAATTTTAGTTAAAATACATTTTCATCTAACATTAGTTAATATTTTAGGTATGAACCCAAAAACCTCTTCTTCCAACTCCTTTCAGCTTTCTCCATATTTCTTTATCTTTCTTATCACACTTTAATAGGTAATAATAAAGGCAAAATAATTCTACAAATACAACAGGTCACAATCAAAGAATGAAGCAAAAACTACACACTCATGCCAACAATGCAGAAAAATCATCTGACAAAAAAAATAACATCCTTTGATTATAAAATTTCAAAACAAATTAGGTATAGAAGGAATGTGTCTCATACTAGCCATGTACGAGGACCCTGGTGATAACATCATATCCCATGACAGGGAATTAGGTAAGAGAAACAAACAGAAGGTGCACAGATCACAGAGAATGGAGTGAAACTGTTGTAAGACACCAAAAATCTATTGGAACTAAAAAATGAGTTTAGTCAAGTTGCAGGATAAGAAAATCAACATTCAAAAGAAAATTGGTAATGTTTCTATACACCACCAACAAACAACTCCCTAAAAGGTTTCAGGAAAACAATTCTATTTTTATTTAAGGATGAGTTTAGTCAATAGGGCTGGAGCATGGTTCAGCAGTTAAAAGCATCTACTGCTCTTCCAGAGGACCTGAGTTCACTTCCCAGCACCCAAGTCAGGTGGCTCACAACTACTGCAACTCCACTCTCAAGGGATCGGACACCCTCTTCCAGCCACTGCTGCTACTGCAATCATGGGTACCCCTACTCCATCACATACACAGAAAATAAAATCTTAAAGAGTGAATGAATTTAGAAAAGAGGTGAAAGGCCTATATACTCAGAAGTATAAAACATTAAAGAAACTTTAGACATAAATAATGAAAAGCTATCCCATATTCATGGATTAGAAGGCTGCTGTGAAAATGTCCACACTACCTAGGGCAATCTTCAGATTCGGTGCAATTTCTGTCACAGTTACAGTTTTTCACAGGAAAAATGAGCTAAGCTGTGTACAAGCCACAGAAGATCTAAATATCCAAAGCAATCTTTAAAATAAGAAAAACAACGCTAGAGGCATCATATCAACTGACTTCAAAATATAATACAAAGCCACAGTAATCAAAACAGGGTGATACTGGCATAAAAGGTAATTAGGCCAATTAAAGTATGGGCAATGTACAATATGACTTATATGAAAATGTCCTTATGCAATACATCATATACAATGAACATATGCAATCAAAGTTAAACAAAACAAGGAACCTTCCACATACTTGACTTTTAAAAGATGTCAAGAACACATACTAGGAAGGGGCAGACTCTTTAGTATATGGAATTGGGACAACTGGATGCTCACATGCAAAACATATAATGAAATCACATAGTCATATCATTGGAATAAAAAAAGGATTAAAGATGTAATCGTTAGACCTAAAGCCACAAAACTACTAGGGGAAAAGGTAAGAGAAAATGCCCATGATGTTGGTCTGGACAAGGATTCCTTAGTCATGAGTTGAAAAGCCTAAGCAACAAAAACAAAGAAAACAAACAAACAAACAAAAACCTACCTCTCCTTAAAAAACCCCAAACTCAAAGTGATAGAATTATATTAAGGAGCTCTGCACAGTAAAGGGAACAACTGAGAAGTGGGAGAGATAGTCTACAAAACAGGAGGCAATGTTTACAAATCACGTTTTTAACAAAGGATACCCAAAGCAGATAAGGAATTCAACAACCAACCAAGAAGCTTGATTGAAAAATGGGGGAAAGGGGCAGCAGAGATGGCTTGGCAGTGAGAAATACTCGCTGCTTTCCCAAGGGCCAGGATTTAATTTTCACCACCCACAGCCGACTCCCTGAAACTCTGGCTCCAGGGGATCTGATGCCTTCTGACCTTAACAGGCACCTGTATTCACCTGTATTCATATGCACACGCGCGTGCACACACACACACACACAAACACACCACATACACACACACACCACACACACATACACAAATTAAAAATAAAACTTGAAAAAAAATAATAGGATCTGAAGAGAAATTAGTCAAAGACAGACATACAAATGGCTGACAGGGATATTAGAAGGTTTAACATCATTAATTGTCAGTGACGTGCAAATTAAAACCACCATGGGTCACCACTGCACACAGTGAGGGTGGCAGTTATGTCTGCAAGCATGTAGAGAAACACCTGCATTCACACCACGGCTCTTCCTTTAGAAGAGCAGAACCAAGCCCTGCTGGATCTGAACATGGGAAAATAAGCTAACACATGCCACAAACGTTTCACACGGTGACGTTAGAAATAAATTTTTGCTTTGTTTTGTTTTAAAGCTTTCCTGGTACATCTATAGCTAACCAGTGTGCAATCAATTAATGAAAACAATATGTTTTCCAAGAAACTGATAATTTAGTCTTGTTTGGAAACTCATTGTTCATTTTAGTTTCAGGTTTATTCACTTCAGCAGCAGATGCCTACGTTTACCAAGTTGTCTTCAGAGAGCTGGAGACTATAAATGGTTAATTCAGTTACTACCAAACTGAAAGTATCACACAGATTCCACACTAGTTGTGTAACCCACAGTACTTAAGGAACTTTGGGCTGATCAAATCAGCTGGCAGAAACAGGAAGCAATCCATTATTTTTACAAATGATCCTTTACTGTGACCCATGTTAAAACAAAACTGCATGCAAGGGAAACTAAACACACAAGAGCGACCACAGGGTTATATTTGGTTGATCTCTATCGAAACAAATTGAGAATTAAAGTGCACTCTGAAATCATGGGAATGGACCAAAACAATAAGGAAGTTCTAATATTTGCTTTGAATGCCTCATTGCCTCGAAAAAACACAAGGAGACCAGAGACTTTTCGCCACAACCAATACTCAGTGGATGGGACAGGTTCTCCTCTGTGGAGAAGAATTAACTACTGCTCCATGGAAACACATTTCCCCCAGACAGCATCGGATGACTTCAGGGAAATTTACAGTTTAAGTTTGGTAGAGAAAGTCACTGTTGAGGTTCCTTTTATTCCTCATGTAGAAATCTACTTACAAAAGAAAAAAAATCCACTCAGGCCAAGAAAGACGAGCTAACTTTCTAACACAGCTGTGTGGAGCAGCGTTCCAAATCCCCACATATGACAAGCCTTTCCTTGTGTCACGGCCCTTGGTTACACAAAGAATTTCCACAATGACCAGCTTAGTCTGCTCTAGGAAACATTGTCATCAGACATCTACCAAAGTCAACCTCAAAAAAAACTGCTCTTACATTATTTTTGGTGCGTGCGTGTGTGTGTGTGTGTGTGTGTGTGGACACACACATATAGGTCAGAGAGGAACCCCATGTAGTGCTTCTCTCCTACCATGTGGGTTCTGGGGATTAACTCTGGGCTACCCATCAGGCTTGGTAGCAAGTGCCTTTACCCACTGGTCCCAGAGGTGTTTCACACCCTGCTCAGAGTCAAGTGTTGACAATAAGGCACAATTAGGTTTTTTGGACATTACAAAAAAGTAAGTAAGCGTATTAGAACTTTGTATACCAGCCACATTTTGGGGCCAGTGGCCGTATTCTGGCATTTATTTTTCTTTAATTTGCCATTATTAGCCACTCTCCAGAAAAGAAGTTAAGAAGCATTCTGAGAGGAGGCTATGGGAGGAGAGCGTGATGCTTAGGTATGACACGCATTTCATTAAGAAGCACTTATTTTTCACAGTATCGGGAAATCAAACGTGTAATAGAATTTAATATTAAAAACAGTAAATCTTAAAGCTCTTCATACACCACCATTTGACTGGCTTATTACAGAGGCGCCCACTGTTCCGGAAGAGCAGCAGCGATGTGGCGTGCTGTGACTGAGGGAAGCTATGACAGTAATACTGTGACACTGTCAGCAGAGTGCCTTACTGTTTGTTCATTACAGTTCTCATTTGGTACAGTAATGGCTGTGTGCTTCCTCTTCCATGACAGAAAACACAGCACAGACTGTCAGCAGTTCTTTGCGAACATGCAATATAAGTCTTCCTTCAAAAATCAAGCTGTGCACACTAAAGTGTAGGCCTCCAAGTAACCCTAGTTGTGCGTCGTCTCTTGTGATATGAAGTCGTATTTCCCTCTCCTTGGTGCCCCTTTGGAAACACAAGCATAGCGGCTCACTTGGTCAGTGTGCAGTTCGTAAACTCCAAGTGTCACTTTAGTTGGTGAGCTTGCTTTGAGATATCATTGTCTTTAAATTCATATATCAGAATGACAGAGATAAACTCCACATTAGGCAAACACTTAGCACAGTACTATGATTATCTGCTATTTTCTAGTCATTGCACGAATGCACAATAAGCATTTCCTCATTTAACACACAAAACCGCCTTATGAGGTAGGTGTCTTCCTTTCATAGATGAAAACACCTGAGGTTTAGCTACACAGTAACAAAGATAAAGCAGGGTGACTTGGGCGCTAATGACTAAAAACAGTGCCTATGAGAACCTCCTCTGCAGTAACCACTGTCCCCTCCTGATGGAACAGTTACTGCAATTACTGTCAGGCAATCTACACAAGGCTCTGAAGTCACACAGCGCGAGAACAAATGAGCTCCAGGTCTTAAGAAGGCTGAGATTCTTCACCTCATTATTTTTTCTAGTAAAAGGGAAAAAGAGGCCATTTCATGCATTTAACCTACAGGTCAGTGTTGCTAATTCACAGGGAATACATGAATATTTGCAGAGATTCTTCCTGACTTATTACGCAGATATTTGAAACCTTGACTCCAAATCACCCCGTCCTCTCAGGCTTTAAGCTTTTATCTTTATAGCCCACAATTATTTTACTTGGAGAGCAAAGTGCTCCTCTTAGCTTGAGATCTCTTGAAAGGAATTTTCCTGATGCCGCCACTAAGAATCCCTAGAGATGATGGGCAGATCATATGCTTCCTGCAGATCACACCTCAGAGGCTGCTCTAAGCACAAGAGTCTCCTAGGAAGCACCCGCCACTCTGAGTTAAAGATGCTCTTAGCTGGGTGGTGGTGGTGCACGTCTTTAATACTAGCACTCGGAAGACAAAGGCAGGCAGATCTCGGAGCTGGAGGCCAGTCTGGACTATGGAGGGAGCTCCAGGACTACATAGAAAAACCCAATCTCAGTAAAACAACAACAAAACAAAAATAAAACAAGCAAAACAACAACAACAAAATCCCCAAAGAATAGTACTCTCCAGGTGGCCTCAGAATTCAGTGAATGGTGACAATAACTCACTCTTGCATACAGCTACCAAACTCTCACTTGGACAAGATGGCCTCTGGCATGTCAAGCCTTTTCATCCAGTACTCACTAAGGTCATGAAGTCAGAATACCTCAGCTGCTGGCTAAGGCAATGAGGGGCAATTGGTCTACTGGCTGTGCACTGGCCTGTTCACTGACAACACACTGACTGCCCTCAACATGACAGCTGTTGTATGGACTGACAAACAATGGCAGGTAGGCAAGGAAGTCTCTGACTTCAGAGAAGGGGTGTGTGTGTGTGTGTGTGTGTGAGAGAGAGAGAGAGAGAGAGAGAGAGAGAGAGAGAGAGAGAGAGAGAGAGAGAGAGAATGAGAATGTGCAACAGGTGTCTGTATACAAGGAATAAATAATTGGGTCCTTGGGAGTCTTGTTTAACCATGCCCCAAATCTCATAAAAGGCCCCAGAGAGAATTTTAACACTTATTACTGGTCACCTATGTGAGCAATGTATTGACAGCACAGCAAAGGTTACTCAGGGAAATCTCTATAGATTATTCCCCCATTTAACTGCTGAGAGACATTGCAAAACATTTCTGTACTGTATACAAAAATGATATTTTAAAGTCTGTACTAAGATGTGGTAAAGGAATTATTCACAGTGCTAAGAGAGAGACAAGGGAGAGACACACACAGAGGTGGGCCCTTAGCACACAGTACAGGCTTTGCACGGACTCACAGCTTCTCACAGGTGATCTGGAAGGCACAAAGCTTGGCTTTCTAGTTCCATTTCAGCAAAGAGCAACCCATCAGTTGGGACAGCTAACCTGAGAGACAGAGGCTGCAACTCGGGAATGTGAAAGTTAGTTCACAGACAGAGCTCATGCGGAAGCTATGAAGAAGCGTGTGGATTCTCACACTAGCTGTGATGATGAAACAGGGGGATCCGTCCTGTTCAGTTCAGGTTAAAATAAAGGCCACCAGAGACCACCAGAGACCCGCTCTGTAATCACTTCTTCTGCACAGGTCTCTGAGGGAGCTGCTCCTTCTTGCTGTCTCCCACCCACCAGCTTCCGGAGACGGCTCTTATCCTAGAGCTGCCTCATCTCCCAGGCCCCCACATGCAGGTTGCTCCCTGACCTTGTGAGTTCTCATAGCTCCCAAAGAGCCCAGAGGAAGGACATCTTCTCCAGGAAGACCCTTGCCTCCCTTGAAGAGACTGGGCAGCATTTCTGGTGGCCTTGAGGTGTCTACTTCTTCGTTCAAGACACATGGGCCTACAGAGATGGGTTACCAGTTTGCCAGTCAAAAATGCCCACTGTATCCAAAAACAAACATAAAAAGCTGTATGGGGGAACCGCAGACATTTACCAATCCAACTTTTAGCCAGGAACAGTAAGATAATTCAGAGGCCCTTATAGTTGTTCAGTAAACATGGCTATTATTTCTAATTGATATAATTCACATTTTGAGTAGATACAGAATTTCACAGAAAACTTATTTTGGTCTAAATCTAAGTAACTCTATAATATTCTCAGTTAATTTCATCTGTCTTTTTAAAGATAAAAAGGACTTCCTTATTTCCAACATCACACAATTTCTACAAATCTTTTTCTGGACTTCAGCTCCATGGGTAGAAAACAGTTACTACATGAAAAAAGTGCGCTTGTTAGGAAAAGTACCCCGAGACCAAATGCCACTAGGAAATAGTGGTTTTCAGATTTTATTTTGAGGTAAAAACATTTCCCTTTCTTCTTTAAAACAATCTCCATGTAACAATCATGAGACCATAAATCAAACAATTTACAGTTCAGTGAATCAAAGAGACATCTGTAACAATAAGCCATGACACCTCTGTTCAGACTCACGAGGGTAAATGCCTCTGAAATGTTCTCTCATACAGCACATTCCAATGTTTTTAAACATCACCACCGTTACTCCCTTTCAGTAGGTGTGCACAGTGGAAACTGTACATGCCTCACATCCCAAATCCCACTGAAGTAGACACAACTACTTTGGAAATTAACAGTCCTCATGGTTGGGTTATAACCCTTATGGGTGTTTTGCAGGTATGTGTGTGCGCCAATGTATGCATGTTTGTGTGTGTGTGTGTGTGTGTGTGTGTGTAGTCAGGAACAATAACATGCAAGAATTCACTGTTGTTATAGATAGAATTTTGGGTTCTTTTGTTATTAAAATATCTCCATAATCATTTTAAAGAAGCTTGAGTGTGGTTACCATACTAACATCTGGGGTCCTTGAGAAAAAGTAACTTGTACCTAATCATGCCTCAGTGAAGGCCAGAAGTCCATGTGCTCACAAAAAGCCCACATGAAGATAGTCTCCAAACAACTAATTTACACTCTTAAATGCAAAAAGAAACAACTGACAGGCATTAGCTAAAGCCAGAGAGCAAGACAAATGCAAAAATAGAGAAAGACAATGAAGCGGAAGAAATAACAACTTGCTTAAAATCTAAAACAGTATTAGTCAATGAAGACATTAGCAGTATTAGTCAATGAAGACCGAGACATTAGCAGTATTAGTCAATGAAGACCGAGACATTAGCAGTATTAGTCAATGAAGACCGAGACATTAGCAGTATTAGTCAATGAAGACATTAGCAGTATTAGTCAATGAAGACTGAGACATTAGCAGGCAGGTTTATCTGGGGTGGGGGTGGGGGTGGGGGAAGAGTGTGTGAGCCAGAGACTGTGGAGGACCACGAGGAAACACTATCTTCTGGACACGGCCAGGCAGCTGCATTACGCACTCACAGGAGTAGTGACCGCATTAATAAGACGGGCAAGCTCAACCTGGACTGAATCACAGCATGGAGAGCGGACCTGGGTTTGAACTCCCCACCCCCCAGCCACGGAGCTATTGGCAAGTACTAGCTGTTGGGAAGGGTGAGTAGTTTTCTCTAAGGGAGTATCTATTCCCTTTTAAGTCAAGTATGCTCCAGTGGAAGAACACATATCCAAGAGTATTTGGGTAACACACATTGGTCTTGATTTAGTGTTTTAAAGCTGGATGAGTAGGGAAGATTTAGGGGATGAGAAAGTCAATACAGCCAAAACGTACTATATAAAATTTTCAAAGAACTAATATATATTTCCAAAATACACCAGAGAAAACTAAAGTTCTCTTAAATGAGTTCCAAAAAGAGAAGACATTCACATACATGCAAATGGGAAGGGGACCTAAGGAAATGAAGCATGCAAGCCCCCCAAGTCTCTCTCTGGTGCTCATGGACTAAATAAACAAAAGATTGGTTAAGAGGTAGTTGGCCCTCCATAATATCTCCGCATCCAGTGTCCCCACACGGAGCCTTGCCAAGCATTGCCTGGTCATACTCTGTCCAGAAACAGAAGGACACAGGTGTGACGGCACAAATGTGTAATCCTACCACTTGGTAAGCAGAGGCAGGAGGATTACCACAAGTTCAAGGCCAGCCTCAGATACATAGCAAGTTCTAGGTAAGCTAAGACTACACAGTAAAGTCTTGTTTTAAAATAAAGAGAGGAGCTTCTGAATTTGGGCACAACAGGGAGAACGGTAAAAGCTCAACCCAGTTTCCAAGAATCTCATAGTCAACACTAGCCCTTTGGACTGTTTGCTTCTAGGACACTGCATTCAGGCAAGATCAGTGCTTCTCCTGATGCTGCGATCCTTTAACATAGCTACTCATGTTCTGATGACTTCAACCATGAAATTTTTTTTGCTACTTCATAATTTTGCTACTGTTATGAACCATAATGTAAATATCTGATTTACAAATGATCGTAGGTGACCCTGTGAAAGACTCACTTGACCCCTTTATAAAGGGGTCATGACCCACAGGTTGAGAACCACTAGGCAAGAGGACAACTACCCCTCCCCCCCCAGGGAAACAAAATGGATCTAGAAAATAAAAACAAGACCACATGCGCGGTACATGAGGGCACAGCGGACTCTAAGATGTCGGGTACCCGCTTCGCTTTGCAGTGAAGCTGACCAAATGCAGTTTCAGGGCCTCATTCTACACTGTGAAGAAATGGCAAAGGAGCAAAAGACAGTGAGGGAGCTCTGATCGTAACAGATAAAGATAAATAAAACACAGAAAAGTGAATTTGGAGTGGAGACAATTTGAGACAAAGCTCTAAAAGTCTGTTTTCTTGAGATCCATGAAATGAAAGATACTACAAAAGGAACAAAGAAATTCCTCAGAATCCACTAGCATGAATGCTGAAATCAAAAGCTTCATTAGATGGACCAGAAGATAAAGCCGAGGGGAGTGATTTCTCTTCATATAGAGCTAAAGAGCAGACGGATGGGCATAAGATAAACAAAGGGAATCTTGTCTGGAAGTAGAACATGAACAACAAGAAATCAAGGAGACAGAACTCAGTGTGTGAGTGCCAGTGCCCTCGGTAAGAGGAGTACCTAGTCCACATGACTACCTTCGCAAGATGCAACCCTGGGAGGAGGTGAAGAATCTAAACTTCCTACAGAAAACTCTAACTGTCCAAGAGAACCAGAGGTCCACACTGTAGCGTTCATTTCACAGACAGGCACGGGTACCTCAAGCCAAACAACAGCCACCAATGGCATAGGTGGGGCCAGGGCGGTGGACTCCCGCTACACAACCTCCCAGCCAAGACCTATTTGAAAATCAGGGAAAATACTGTTTAGAAGTCTCCCCCAAAACAGTACAGAGGACAGTCAAAGGGGGAAATCCAGGAAAAGGGGAAACAGAGAGAAGAGTGCCAAGGAGTTGAAGTTTCCAGAAATCGTGTGGGGCTCACAGAACAAAAGGTAGAAGGTAAGCATGAGGTCCCCTAGGCTTCCAACAGCCTGCCACCAGGCTCTGGTCTTCCACTCAGCCGTCAGTGGTCTTTCTTGAAACCTGACAATCTTGTTTCTTCCCTGTGCACTACAAGGAAGCTGGTCTCAAGGCGGCCATATACTACTCTTGTGAGACCCCTCACTGGGTGCCTCCTGGGCTTTTTCCACTTCAGGGGCTGTTGTGTGGTCTCCGTTGTGTGTTGCTCACAGATTTTCCATACAAGCAAGAAGGGAGCACAGACAAATGCCACAGCACTGCAACTGTGGCAGAGGCCTCTTCCGTCCCCAGAGACCACGTTTGCATTTCTCATCCCCATGAACAGCTACGGAAAGAAACATCTGGATGGAATAAACAACAGAAGGCAGCTTCATGGGGTTCTGCTCATCTGTTTTGGTCTCTTCCTCTTCATCTCTGCCCCGACAGTTATGCTCACCCACTGAGGACCCACAAGCTGAGCATCTTTGGAGCATCGCATGGGGCAAGGAGCAGGTTGTACTTCTTTACATCTACAGCCATCGCACTGCAAAGGAATCCACGAGTAATGGACTCTGCCTTACCATAGGCTGCTCACTCTCCCGGGGTCCTTTACTGTTACTCTGAATCTCATGGCAGAGTGAGATTTGAATATGGACACTATTTTTCCAAGGCTGTATTAACTCAGCAGAATGAATGATGCTAATCTCTACTTGTGATATTTTAGGACTTTAAAGGTCAGCGTACCTCCCAACCATTCTGGTTATCTGGAGTCATTGCTAGTACAACCGTATAAAGTAGCAGAGGAGATTCTAAGAGCAGGCTAGACAGGGCAGAGGGGAAGAGTGGCAGGGTGAGGAGCTGGGGAGGCTGCTGTTACCAAAGATGCTGATGCTTTGGGCCATGGCTGGGCTGAGAGACGGGGTTTTCTGCAGAGAAACCATGCAGTAGTCTCATTATTTTACTTTGTTCTTTATTCTTAATCTGCTGCTACCTGACAAATTACTAAAGCTTTTGTAGATTAAAGTGATATACATGTTATATCTGTGTGTCGGTCAGGAGTTCGTGGGGCTTAGCTGGGTCCTCTGCCTATGACCTGTCAGGCTGCAATCAAGGTGTCAGCTGGGACTGGGACCTCACGTGAGGCTTGACTGGGACAGGGTCACTGCTGCCAACAGGAGTCCCCTGCAGTGTAGGGCCAATGGCTCTGGCTTTTGTTGGCTGTTGGCTCAAGGTGCTTTTAGCTTCCAGAAGCTACTGTAATCTCTTGTAAGCAGGACAGCTAAAAGCATGGCAGTTGGCTTTTCCAGTTAGAGGGACAAACTTCAGCAGGACAGGTCTGTAAACCTTAAGTATGGAAGCCACACAGCCCCTCCCAGTTATTGTATTTTGTTGCTTAGCACTGTAAGCATGGAGGAGACTATATACAAATGCAGACATACGACGTGGCTACTGTGGGGGACACCCAGAGTCTGCTCACCATATTCCTGGTCACTTTCCTCTTCCTTTCTCAGTATTTTGTACAAAAGTTGGTACTGTGTAAATTCCATCTTTAGCTAGTCTGCGGCTACAATATTATTCAGTTCAATCTTGTAGGAGTTAAACTATAGTTGCTCCTTTACAGAGGCCCCGCTGATCTCTCTTCCTGACAACAGGACAGATGTTTTCTGGATCAAGGCAGGTATCAGAGTTCTTGCATGAAGAGAAGAAATTAGTGGAACTTAGGAACTATTGACAAAGTTACCCAGCAGAACTGCCGACATGGTGACTGTCACATATGTACTTTAATTTAATTCAATTAGGAAAAGGAAGGAAGACGTGTCTTTCTTTGGGGATATATAGGAAATGTAAGGCCCTACCCTCAAGCTTGCAGAGGTACAAAGACGAAAAAGGGGTCAGCATCTTTTCTTATGCTTGTAACAGAATTAGACCCAAGCTATAAGCCAAACTGAAAAGCTGACAGGAAATATGTATGTTTCTGTTTTTGTTATAATGAATGATATATCTACACACGAGTATTTCCTGAATCTCTGAGAATATTTTCTTAATACCCCAATTCCAAAGGAACAGATTAATAAAGTTAGAGGTTTGATCACCCTTTACAGAAACTACTTCCCCCCAATAATATGGGGTCACTATAGAAAACAGTGAAGACAAGGGACTCATCACTCCAGTAAGAACAACCATAAGCCACCTGGGGCCTCTGTGTTAAGAATGGAAACTGTATGCAGAAGACACACGCCCTGGGTTCTGGAATATCAGTGGCTGTTCATCTGATAACTGCAGCACTTCAGTCACTGGACACTGGCGGTACTAGTGATCCCACAGACACTAACTGGTTAAGTCCCACGTCACACTGCATCTTCACAGTTGTTACACTTTTCAGCCCATTATCTGTCGCTATCCTTTGCATTTTTATCTTGAGCTTGGATTTCCTTTTATGGATTTCTAGAAACCCTTTATAATCTGACGCCAGTTAATGTGCTACACAGTAACGTTGTGGGTTCAAATCCTAGCACTGATCTTCACTGGCTGCTTGGATCTGAGTTAATTATCAATGTTCTTCCAAGTCTCCATTTCCTCCCCCATGAACAGGATTAATAAAAGCCTCTTTAAGTTGCTGAAAGGATTAAAGAACATTCCTCATTATGATATAACGACCATGGTAATGAGACTTAATAAAAACATCACTTGTGGGGTTGGGATTTAGCTCAGTGGTAGAGCGCTTGCCTAGCAAGCAAGGCCCTGGGTTGGGTCCCCAGCTCAAAAAAAAAAAAAAAAAAAAAAAAAAAGTAAAACATCACTTGTAAATAGCCACAGGAACTGCATATTTGAAACAAAATCTATATTCTAAAAGTAAGGATGCTAAAGGAGTCCAAGTTTCCTTTTATTTCTCTATTAAATAAAAATACACAGGAGGGTACTACAGTATTTTCTTGGTTCTAAGCACAGGGGTAAGGTTTATGTTAGCTTGCTTGCTTGCTTGCTTTCTTCCTTTCTGTCTTTCTTTCTTTTTCTTTCTTTCTTCCTTTCCTTGTGTCTGTGCGAACGCACGTGTCACAGGGCACACGTGCAGGTCAGAGCACAGCTTGTGGGAGTCCTCTCCTTCTATCACATGGCTTCCAGAAATAGGGCTTACACTGTCAGTCTTGGCAGCAAGCTTTTGCTCCCTGAGCCATCTCGCTGGCCCAAGTTAATTATCTTTAAAGTAGCAGGCAAGCCAGTAACTCTTAACCACAGCCCTCTGCAGAATGCTTCCCCCCAGCCAGATTTGTTTTGTTTTAGGAGACCACTTGCCGCACTAGAAAACAGTCAGTGGTGCAGTGGGTGAAGTCCCTCTGGATGCTTCCTTATGGCTGGGTACTTTGCTTTTAAAACTGTTTTTCTTGCCTTCCTGAAATTTGAAAATACCTTTTATAATTAGAAAATAAATTTTAAAAAGGAATACTGTGAAAAGAAATTCTGCATACAAAGAAAATCAAAACGTGGATTGTAACTGATGTATCAAGGGATCACTACTAATTCTTGTAGGCGTGATATTACCCAATGATGTGGGGGCTTTGAGAACCTATGTCATTTCCTAAGCAACACGATGAAATAGACGTAAGGGTGAACACCTATACTGTGCTCTACTCAGATACTCATGGAAACGGTGAGGAGAAAACAGCCAATCGTTAGGAGCTACACAACTATGGATGATGGGTTCTTGTAGATTCATTACATAGTTATTTTAGCTCTGAAAATCTCAAGTATCTTAATTTTTATAACTAGGATTTTTTTTAATTTTGAAAAAAATGTCATGATAAAAATGTAAAATTATAAATGATTTTTTTTATTTATTCCTTGTCCTCTACGATAGCATATATTGCTATTTGGCTGAGATGGTTTGCTGCTAAATATGCTTACTTTTTCTTTAATTTATTTTTTATTTTGTTTTGAAACAGGGTCTCAATCTACAGCTCAGGCTGCCTGGTACTCACTGTGTCAGTCTCGAACTCGCACTAATCCTGTTGCCTTGGTGAACTAGTGTCCTCAGCTGTGGTAATGAAGTGACCCATCTGTTACAGGTGAAAGCATTACCTTTGTGTGAGGAAGGAGATTATTAGCCATCGGCTAAGTGGATTCAAGGACTGTAAAGGTGCATTCAGACTATACCTGCAATCTCAGTACTCAGGGTGCTGAGGCAGGAGAACTCATGTTGGCTTGAGGCCAAGCTGGGCTGCAGAGTGAGTTCCAGGCAGCCTGGACTTTACACCCTCTCAGCGAAACATATGGTAAATAAATGTAGAGGGAAAGGGAAACATAAACTTTTGTTAATTGCTAATTTTACTTTTGTATTATGAAACATTTTTAAAAAACTTTAAAGGTAAAATTTAAGGTAGTTGATATTTTCGGAAATAAAAATAATTCCTTCTGGACCAGGAAGCCGTATCACCAAAACTTAACAAACACAAGTGGCTTGGCCAGCAGCCAGTTCACCTGCCCTCTGTCTTTTAAATGCATCTCACCAAGAGCTGGCCGGGTCGGGGAGGCCGTCTACAGCTGGCAGTGCATCCCTAGATCTGCGGTGCAGTGCTCAGAAGCCCTCAGATGAAACCTGTTAGATAAAACGCAGTGCTGACATGCATGAGGAATGTTCTATTATAAACCCGTTTTCACTTTCTCGCAGCTTTCCAAAAAATTAGCCTTTTGTGGTGAAATTTTCCATGCTTAGTTTCAGCCCAAAGGTGATTTTTTTTGCAAAGTTCGAGAAAAATATATTAAATAGTTTTTGAGTTATGAAAAGACGAAAGAAAAAAAAAGACCACATAAATTTTCCACTTTGAAAGCAGTTTCAGGATTTGCAAAAATATTCAGATAGCTAACAATGGTTGAGGTTGAAAAGTTGAAATTTTCCATGTGTCCAGTAGTTTGGGAGATTCGGAGAATATGCGTATACACATATCCAGGCACACAAAATAAATTAGGATATAAAGACTGTTCATGGCTGTTCCCCGAGGATCCACACACCACGACTCACTAGTGGTCACATGACAGATGACTGTGCATTGTTTCTGTAGAATTCAGTGTCCTACACTGTACTGTCACATATGCCCCAGCTCAATTCTATAAGTCTGAGGCTGTTTTAAGTTCAATTTTTGCCCTTAGCTATGCCTCCATGCTAACTTCTTTTACTCTTTGCTTCCACAACTCCAATTCTCTCTAAACTCACTGCGAAGTAAACGTTCACTTACTTCCTATTAAAACTTCCCTATGTGCTTGAAGAACTCGAGGGCTGAAGAAACAACAGTTCATTTAGGTCGAAGGAGCTGGAGAGATGGTGCAGTGGTTAAGAGCTCGGGCTGCTCTTGCAGAGGCTTGGTATTTGATTTCCAGCACATGTGGCACTGTGATGTAGTCTCAGGGGATCCAACAACCTCTTCTGGCCCCCCCTGGCACTGCGTGCATGTGATACACAAATACACACCCAGGCAAAACACCCATACACATAAAAATAAAAATGGGGAAGTAAAAGAAAATGTTCTCTCAACCAGTTCTTCACTTCCTATATTGAATTTTTCTCCCCATAGGTCAGCTTCTAGATTAATATCTGTCACTCGACATTCTGCAGCTTCTGTGTCTTATTTCACTAACAATGTAGTCTCCATGGTAACCCCCAAATGCTAATTCCAGTAAAGTGATGCTTCCCACCTCTTAACCTCATTAACCAGCTGTTAGCTTACTTCAGCTCTGAGTAGAGCTCAGGGCTCTGCAGGTGAGGAATTCAAATGGGGCTCCGCTGGGTGGCCGTGTGGCTCCTTGTATCTGCTGGGGTCACTGATAGTGCTCAGGGGTCTAGGAGGGCTGCTCTGCTGAGTGTCTCAGGCCCCTCTCATGTGGCCAGCCAGGGAATGCCAGAGCGGCCAGAGCATTTGTGTGGCAGCTGCCCACTGACATGGAGGCCTGGACTTGGAGGTGCCAGAACCTCGGCTCCAGGTCTCTGCAGTGATTTGCTGAAAGCAGCTCCAGTGCACAGCCTCGGTGGCGAAGGGGAAAGGAAACTTCCTCTCTTGAGGAATGAATGACAGGGACCCAGACTTCTCGGTCCTGCATCTCCCTGCACCTTTCCTGACCTTCTCTCTTCTCTCAGCTTCTGTGCTATACGGGTCTGGATGAATGGTTTTCAGAACTTTAACTCACAATTAGATATACATTCCAGAATGTAATCGGAGATAGAAGCATACATTTATAAAATGAGAAACAAATGTCTCAGGATAAATACCTTTATTACAATATAAATATGCGCAGTTCTGTTTTTTATAAAGTGCTGTTTTGTCTTTCACAAATGCATCTCCCCTCTTGGGAGAAGAGTAGACGTCCCAGCTTTATGGACCAACGCTGGTCACATGACTTGCAGTAGACTGAGAGGAATAGTGTGCCCTTCAGAAGGAGACTGAAATGCAGCTCACCCCCCTTCTACCCTCTCCACGAAGCCAGAATACATCAGATAGAGGCTACACCATCAGTTTGGATTTCGGAGTAAGACTATTCACAGAGAGCCCATAGGGACAGCCTATGTTCAAGAGGACTTGTATTACAAGCAAGAAACAAGCCTTTTGCTTAGGCTTGTGCCTTGGGCCTGCACAACTGTGGCACAATCTAGACTCTTCTCCATCCACTCTGGCAATCCACTCTAATGACTGAGGATGCACCAAGGGGCTGTGGGTGATAGTCTGGGGGGGGGGTGGCATTTGTATTTTCTGCATCTTCCACTCTTCTTTTACAGCAAATGAAACAATTCCTCTGGGATCCGCCCATCTTTCCCTCTTTGTTTTAATTTCAGGGAGAGTTACTATTCTGTATGCTGCGTTCATCATTGCTCATGTAGCCTAGCAAACACGCCTATCACTTGGTTGTTTGCTTTTTACTGTACCTTAGTCTTTCTGCTTCCTTTTCTTCAGTGAGAACTGAGTTTGTCAGATGTCTGACATCATCACCCATGATCCTTCAGTGGCTTCTAGCTAACCTACCTGCTGTCTATCCCCCACGATTCTGAGTTCTTTTTAGATGTATCGCACTGCAAGCCAACTGAACAATTTACCTGCTATTAGTTTCTCAGGGGCCCAGTAACAAAAAAATATTTTTTCTTCTTTCTCTCATAGTGTTTCGAAGGCAAAGTGAGTCCCACTTTCTATCTCATGGAACATGTACTTCTAGAGGCCTGTTCAAACATTCCAGCTGCGAAGAAGTGCTCTGTTCAAAAATTCCTGCCAACAGGGCTGTTTTTCATCTTGAGAGCTGGAAGAAGGTCCTTCCCTCAACACGGCCAGAACCTCTCAGCTCTTCCCTCCTTTGCTTTCACTTCTTATCTCTAGATCTAGGGACAGGGCTCTGGCCACAGCGGCTGCAACACGTTAATCATCTCCTTTCCCCTCCCTGATGGCCAGCCCGACTACTGAACAGGCCGCAGCACTGAGGCAGGTACTTCTCCCTGCTCGCCTGACTTGGATGGGCCAGGAAGGCACCACGGGGTAGGGCTGTTCATCACAGACCGCCTCGATAACTGCACGGTTGGCGGAATGTCTGGATTTATTTTGTCCTAATATGGAGGAGATTACTCCGGAATCGACACGACTTGCCATTCTTACTCTCAAAGTTTTTCAAGCTACTCAGCTGCAGTTGTACAGTTTACATCTAAAATTCGGAATATCTGAAATACTTCATGAAACCTGAGCCCAGTGTATTGGCTCACCCCATGATCAACCCTGGAGAGGCTTAAGCAGGAGGACTGCCTGGGCTATGTAAGCTCAAGGCTAGCAAGTCAGACCCTGTCAAAACAAAAATCAAAACACCCAGAAAAGAAAAACAAAAAGAAACGAGGGGTAAAAGGCTCTGAGCTGCAACAGTGACCACACTTTATTTTACCATTTTTTCCTCTGGTATCTTTATGGAGACACTGTTCATCTTTCTGACACATGGTGAGACATGGCCATCAGTTCCTTCTGCCCATAGCAGGCAGCAGCAATGTGTCTGAAGAAGAGAAATGGTCCCTAACACCCAAGGAGGAGACAGAAACCCGTAAAATGGACAGACAGAACACATTCTTAAAAACAATGAAAATGGCTTGGTTCCTTAAGAATTTTCAGAATACAGGCAAGTGTCTTGGCCACATTTCATCCCAACACAGCACCGCCAGGAAAATAGATGCCATCACTGCCCTGAAAGTATAGAAGTCCCCTCTGGCCCACAGACCTTGCTGAAGAAAGCTAAGTAGACAACAGGTCTGGGGCAAGGCTTCGCAGCACTGGACAAGCAGGCTGCTCACACGGAGTCTAAGCTATCTGGGAGCCAGGAAAGGAGGACACTTCTGTGTCTGAAACAGCAAGCTCTCTGGTACTGTGCACGTTCCCTAGGGAACACCAAATAACACAGATTTAGGATCTGCTATCTCTGAGAACATCCCCAAGCGCCAACTTAATACCTAAAGGAAAATAAAAAGTAAAATTCCTTGAAATTGCCACATGATTCAGTCCACAGCCCAGGTTAAGTTCTAACCTTGGCTATGGAGGACTTCATCAGACGGCACCTTCTTACTGCGCAGAGGGCGGATGCCGAGAAAGCAGGTTCTGCATGAGAGGGGAAGACGGCCACCTTTCTGTTTACATGCCAACCACTGCATCTTACTCTTAATTGCTACAGCAGCGGTTCTCAAACTGTGGGGTGCAACTCCATTGGGGATTAAAGGACCTTTCACAGGGGTTGCCTAAGACCATCAGAAAACAGATATTTATATTATGACTCATAACAACAGCAAAATTACAGTCAATGAAGTAGCAGTGAAAACAATTTTGTGGTTGGTGTCACCATAACACAAGGAACTGTATTAAAGGTCCAGCATTCGGAAGGTTGAGAGTCATCTGCAGAGTCTCCAACCCCTTTAGCTGCCCATAAATGCAGACACGCACACTGTCGGCACACACCATAATCTATCACCCAAAGGCTGAAGGGCATTCTTAGACCCTCTTTATAAACATGGCTAACAGAAGTGCATTCCACTTTAAGATTCAGCCCTGGATGAGGCCGAATCCTGACAGGGTCCCTTTCTCTTAATCCTTATATATAAAAGGAATGGTGATCCTATGGCTCTAAAGACAACTGCAAGTCAGGGCGGTTACTACTTCTCAGTTTCCAAATTAGCTTTTCTAAAGGAAAAAAAAAATCCCTATTCTGGACACCACTTTCAAAGTATCTGACAAGCTTCTATTTCTATATTTTTATATATCAACCTAGACTAAAGAGAGAAACAAAAAAATTAATTTCACATTTTAAAAGAGGCACTTATTTTGCACTGTATTGAGCTACAGGTCAGACAATATATCCTGCATTATACAATAAGTCTCTTAAATGATGTAAGAACAAAGTTGTCAAAAATTATACAAAAATATTGCAAAGTGCTGAACCAAACGAAAACCAAACAAACCGGCTACCAAACTGCAAATATGCCCTCAAAGTCTTAGGGGAGTCAAAAGTTCCAGTAAAAATAACAGAAGAGATGGGAACACAAGTTTCTTATTATCACACTTCATATGTTATAAAACATAACAGCTAACTTATTTTTGGCAAAATGATTAGGGATTGCAACACTCTGGCTTCCACAACTTAGTTGATTGTCAAATGCATCTTAAATGGAGTGTTTCATGTTAACTTCAGGCAGGCAGGCCGTGTGCTGTCTTAGAGACACTGAGATTTCAGCGCCTCAGCATGGATCGCACCAGCAGTTATTAACTGGCCCAGGTGTTTAGTGGTCGAGGCAGGCAGGATGTTGTGGTGGAGAATTTCAACAATGTAGATAATTGAAACCAGATACAGCTTATTTTTTAAAAAAGATTTATTTGTATGAGTGTTATGTATGCCTGCATGCCTGTATGTATGCCTGTATGTATGCCTGGATGTATGTATGTATGCCTGTATGTATGTATGTATGTATGTATGTATGTATGTATGTATGTATGTACACCATGCACATGCCTGGTGCCTGAAAACGTTAGAAGAAGGTGTCAGATTCCCTGGAACTAGAGTTACAAATGGCTGGGAGCTACTATGCAGGTTCTGGGAATTGAACCCAGGTCCTCTGTAAGAGCACAATTAGTGCTAACTGTGGAACCATCTCCAGCCCCACATAAAAGCTTTGAGAAATGAAAACACAAAATTGTACAGACAGCACCTTTACCTCTCTCCCTAAAGGTGCCTTTCATGTACACTCACACACATTAGTTTTTAGTATTCCACTTGTGTCTGTGTGTCTTCTCTCTGTATGTGATATATGCATGTGTGTATAAGGTCATGTAAATGTGTGTACGCATGCGTGTGCATGTACATGTGAAGGCAAAGGTTGATGCTGGGTGCCTCTCTCAAGTGTGCTCCTAGTTTTTGAGACACTCTCAGGGAGCCTGGAGCTCAAGAGTTCCTGAGGATGGCAGGCTCACACACTCCAGGGATCTACCCTCTCTGCTCCCTCAGAACTGGGTTTACACCTGGCCTTTACATAGGTGCTGGAGATCCACACTCGTGTCCTCATGCTGTGACACATCGTGCAGAGCCATCTCTCCAGCACCATTCAAGAAGAGGAACGGTTTCACAGCTCTCTGAAACTCTGAATCATAGTATGTCTTCACAAACGGACTGTGCTAAGCTTGTTCCTCCCTCCCCCTCCCCTTTTTCCTTTTCTTCCCTCTTTCCATCCTTTCCAACCTCAGTCCAAGTGTTCACAGGAGACTACAACCCTGGGAAGACGCACAGTTATGATTTTGTCAAAGACTCTGCAGTCTGGGACCTGGTTAAGCTGTGATCAGATTTCTAACCAGAAATTGGTAGTAAATACAAACAGTTTAACAATACTGGTCTGGGGCAGTTTAACAATATTGGTCTGGGGCAGTAAGTAACCAATACAGCAGTTAACCTAATGACTGAAATGACAATAGTAGATACTTGCTTAGAACTTTAAAATCCCAGGCTACACTCTTAATATTTTACATAGGTCCTCACAAAATCCTTGAAGAACACATGAATTATTTCCAATTTGCTGATGGAAACACTGAGATCGAGACTCAATGACTTGTCCAAGTTTACACTAATGGAAATGTCAAAAAATGATTTGAGCCTAAGTGAGTACTAGAGACAGAGCTCACAGTTACTGTGGGAAGAGAGGTGCTCACACACAGGCTGGGGGGTGGGAAATGACAGCCACATATAGTGTGAGAGGAATTTCAAGGACAGAAAAGAGATTGTAAGTGACGCCAAGGCTAACATCAAAAGCAAAGCTGCTTTCTGAATAAAAGGCCCTATCTAGGGCAGGATACAACTGAGTGCAAGTATCATCTTCAATTTATTGAATTCACACTTAGACATAAAAATATATTTCCTTATATCCAAAAGGAGAAAATTAAAACCCATTTGGTATTAAAAACAGTCGGGGAGTCTATAGTTCTATTCTTTCCAAGTGCTGGTTTAAGCACCGAATGAAGCAAGCTGGCAAGAAAGGAGGCAAATTCCTAGTGGGATCCAAGACCCCGCTGGAGATATTTTATCACACGGACTGGAAATATTCATGGACAGGGATGCTGTGAAGGGATCCCGTCCTCTTGCTTAGTTGTCTCATCCACAAGACTCCAGGCCCTCTGCTAAAAAACATCCTGTATCCTCACGGGGTTCCTCAAGATAACCCAACAACGGTTTTATACGCACACATGACAAATGAAGAAATAACTTGCAAACTGTAGCCACTCACCGGGTCTGTTCATGATACATGTGAGCTAAAGCGCACCTTTATGTAAAGGCTCTCACACAGTCCACTCTTTAAGTTGGAATCTGTGACTTCAGTGCCTCAATCTACAGTACAGGGCTGCACTTAAGAACCAGTTAGCCCACTGATAGAATGCTTGCTTTAGGCCCTAGTTTTATCCCCAGGATCACAACGAACAAAAAGACAAAGACAGCAAGCATCTGTGAATGAAAGGATATATATGTATCTGCACACTACAAAACAGAAAAGAATCTAAACTCCAAATGATGAGGGTACATCATTTTGCTTCTTAAAAAAGACAGGAATATTTTCTTACTTAAGTTTTTGGAGAGTTACTGTTTTTGTTTTATAGTATGGGTGATTTGTCTGCACATATAGCTGTGTATCTTCTGCATGCAGTCCCTGTGGAGGCCAGAGAGGACCCAGAATCCTGAACTGTGGCTATAGACTGTTGAGAACCACCTCCTCAGAATCAGACTTGTTGGATCCTCCAGACGAGCAGTTGGTGCTCTGAGCCAACGAGCCACCTCCCTAGCCTATGAATCTTTTCAGAACAGTCTTCCCATAATGACAGAGGCTTCCCATGCCACTCTCAGTAACTGTTCTTAAACACTTCTTCACAAAAGACAGTAGGTTAAACATGACCTCAGAACTCCAAGACATTCATTTAGCAAACATCTTTCCCACCATTATTCACTGGAACATCATGGGAATTTCTTCCTATCTATCTATCTATCTATCTATCTATCTATCTATCTATCTATCTATCTATCTATCTATCTATTTTTTTATGGGAATTTCTTAAACACATCTTTGGTACTAAAGAGATAAGGATAAAGATAGATACCATGCACCCTTTCCCGTGCTTTCCAAAAAACCTAATACACAATCAGGCACCCACAGTCACCTTCTAAGGCATACGTACCGGCAGCTCCGGGGCACGGTTCATCACGTGAAGAGCTATATAGCTGCCTACGGAATGGCCAATGAATATAAGCTTCACATCCTTTGGCACGTGAGCTCTCAGAAAAGCTATTTTGTGCTCTATTTGACCATTCAGACCATAGATGTCCTCAATTTCTTGAGCATTTGGTTCTAGAAGCAAAAGTATGAACACGCTGTAATAAGTAAGCAAGCTTATTAAAGTAGATAAAGTATCTACAGAAAATGCTGAACTTAAAGCAGTAACGCAGGGTGAAGTACTCACCCTTTGTCACAAGCCTAGAGTACGCTAGCTACAGTACCAGGCACTTACGTTACAGTCATCCACCCTTACCACAGAGCTGGAAAAGAAGGATTATCTGAGACATCTCAACTCACAGACAGTATGTTTGAGACTGACAGCTACAGACCTGTGAAATAGAGGAGGTGAGACTCAAATGAAGGTCTGTTCTCAAAGCCCACGGATTTTCAACTAGTCCATGGACTACTGTTAGTTTAGGCCAGGAGTTCTCTGAACGATCATGTAACAGAATACTTGGGACAGTCTGTTGGAATAGATAGCTGGGCCCTGACACCAGAGTCTCTGACACAGTAGGTCTGGGTAGAGGTCCAAGAATTTCCTAAGTTTCTAGGAGATACACACATGCTGATTCTCAGACTACACCCTAGGGACCACTGGGTTAAGCTTATATTCAGTGAACTAAGAAACACATGATACCGCCTACGTTAACAATCTGTTTATATTTACAAAAACTTAGACTTAAGTAGAAATCTAAATGTTAACTCATACAGTCATGACTTGAAATAGCCTTTCTTTTCTGTCCTAACTCTTTTTCTAGAGTTTTCAAGACCTAATTAAAAGCTACATTTGCTTAACCCCACTGACCCAGAAAGACAAACATGGCATGTAGCTACTTACAAGCAGATATTAGCCGTTAAGTAAACAATAAACATGTTACAGCCCACAGGGGAATTCTAGTGGGGACACACGAGTCTCCCTGGGAAGGGGAAATAGAATAGATTCTGCAGGTGGACTCGGGGTAAGTGGGGATGGGAACAAGAGGGATCAAATGGCATGGGAAGGGTGGAGTGAAAGGACGGGGAGAGATGACCGGAAGGGGAGGGCATTGGTGGGTGATGTGAAAACTTGGTGCAGTGGAAACTCCTGGCATCTATAAGAGTGCCCCTAGTAAGGACTCCTAGTGATGAGGATACAGAACCTGAACGGTCCATCTTCTGCAACCTGGCAAGGTTTCCAGTGGTGTGAATGGATCAACAACCCAGCCACCTTCCACCTACAACCTGTCCTGTATGCAAGATGTGCTGGGATGAGGGTGACAGAGAACTTGTGGCCAATCAATGGCTGGTCTAATTTGAGGCCCATGCCACCAGGAGGAACCCATGCCTGACACTACCTGGATGACCAGGGACCTAGGGTAGAACCAAACCCAACTGGAGAAAAAGAAAGGAAGGAAGAAAAAAAAAGAGAAAAGAAAGAAAAAAAGTATGTTCTGATATATCCATAGATCAGTGTCTAGTCCAGTCATCATAAGAAAGACCACGTCTGGCAGCTGTTGGGAGCCAGTGCTGAGATCCACAGCGAAGATTAGGTGAAGGGAGAGCCCAGGTTGGAGGTCTCATCTGGTCAGTCCCCTCAAAGCTCAGGGAACCCCTGAGGAAAAGGAGAGGAGGAATTGTGGGAGCCTGAGTAGTGGAAGACATGGAGCGAGCATGGCAGGCAGAATCAACTAAGGGGGCTCAAGGGGGCTCACAGTAACTTAAGTGGCAGTCATGGAGCCTAAGTGGGTCTGAGTTAGATCCTTTGCAATATATGTTATGGTCGTTGGCTTGGGTTTTAAGGGGAACTCCTGACAGTGGAACTGGGAGTGTCTCTGACTCGTTGGCCTGCTCTTAGGATCCTTTCCTCCTACTGGTTTGCCTGTCTAGCCTTGATGTTAGAGGCTTTGTGCCTAGTCTTATGTAGTATCTTATGTGTTCAGCTGATGACCCTGAGAGACCTACTCTTTTGTGGGAGAGATGCAATGGGGGAGTGAACCTGGGGTAGAGGGGGAATAGGGGAGGGCAGAGAAGAGTGAAAGGAAGAGAAGTTGCAGTAGGGATGTGTTGTATCAAAGAATTAAAAAACAAACAACAAAACTACACTTGCCTTCAAGAAGATTATAGCCCAGAAAGAGGATAAATAGATTTTATTTATTTTGCCTATGTTCATGTGTATGTGGGTGTGCATGTTAACGTGTACGTGGGTATAATTGTGAAGCCCTTAAGTATCTCAGAAAGGCAGTGGTCATCTGTACTTAGAGAGGTGTTATTATAGCTCTTTCCAATTGATTCTCGAGAAATACTACAAGACCACCACCACAGATGTAAACATTTAGTTACATATTTGAAATTGGGCATAAGTCTATATATACCTTCCTCTATATGTATAGTTAGCTACAGATTAAACATTAAGCGTATAAGTTTAACTATGCATTTTCACACAAACACTATTTACAAGTCTTTGATGACCATAAGACTAGAATTTAGTGCTGTGGCACTGGGTGTGCACATCGTAGCCCTTTACCTTTCACACAGTCATTTTCACTTGTGAATGTGACTTTTCCATCTTGCCCCTTACTCAATAAGGATATCCTAATAATAATTTTAACCTAATAGCTTACAAGAAGAAATAAAAGGCTGAAATCAGAACTTCATATTTGAAATTCTTTGATCAAGATGGGTGTATCATTTATTCCTTAGATGGACCTTTAAAAACAATGTTTACCATACACGTATATTATAATAAAAAAATCTAAAAAGTCATGAAAAATTCACAAAAGTAGAACCAGAGGTTAAATGTGAAAAATCTTTTTATGTATTATTTTATTTGTAATATTAAAAAGAGTCTAGCAATGCTAGCCATCATTTAATAATAGAACTTGAACTGTTAAATAAGTGTAAATATTGAACTTAATGTTTGGGAAAAAGGAGAACTTTTGACATGTGGTCCCCAGGTATCTTGCTTCTATTTTACAGAAAAAAAGTCACTTCATTGTTACTCAAATGGGACATAGAAAGCCCAAAGGACTTTGTGGGTTCATGCTAAAGATCAGAGAAGCAGCTGGGTGAGAACTGTGGCCCTCAAGTCTTTATGCTTCCTTCATTCAGGGGTCCAAATGACTTTCCTTTCCCTATTACCTCTAGGTTTGCTAAGATGAAAAGACACGCTCACAATTTGGGAGCGCACTTTGTTCCCAGCTCTCTCAGTGTTCTGCAAGCTCCTTGGATGTAATTGTTGGTGAGTTTGCCAGCTCTCAAAGTGACGAATACACTGAAGGGATGAGAGATGGGCATTTACACTTATTTACAAATGCTACCTAACTTAAAGACAAATACAAAACCTATGAACTTCAAGAATGTCTTAAAAATAATTTTAATTATTATTCTCAACAACCAAACAAGTTATGCTTTCCACTTGATGGGCATGAATGATCCACTAAGGGTTTCAACAGCACAAATGGAGGGATCAGGCAGGAAATGCAGGAAGAACAAAATGCTACAAACAGTAAACAAAGGCAAGATGCACAAAGTGTGATATTTGGAAATGGTGAGGAGTTTGAGGGAGAAATAGAACAAAGTAGTTAGAAAAGAAAGTTGTCACAAATTGAGCAGGACATGGGATGTTACACGAGGGCATGTATGTAGACTACACAGAAAGGAGCAGCATGCTTGGCTTGTGGGGTCCAGGATGGGTGCTACCATGCCAACAGCCCCCAATGCATCAGAGACTCCTAAATGCACTTAGAAAGATGTTGGGGTTTTCAGACACAATATCCAGATACTGATGAGCATGTAAGTCATTCTGAGCACCTCTTACTGGAAATGCTTGTCACCAGAACTGTCTGGATTTCAAGTCTCTGTCTGTCTACGATTTGAGGATATTTCCATTGAATGTACTTGCTCTCACGCAAAAATCTGCAATCTGAATGAGGCTCCTTAGTCCTCTTACCAGCCTCAGGACTGCAACAATGTGCTTGATTTCTAGGTTCTTCTCCAGCTCTGCACTTTAACTTGGAAACTTGCTTGAATTTCTAGTGGCCATGGGTACTGGCCTGACTGTCCCCACCGTTGGGAGCATCTTTCCTCAAAGTTCTTCTGCTATGCCCTTTCCTGGGAGAAGAGAAGTTTACAGAGCATATTCTCTCTCTCTCTCGGACTATTGGGTGTGGTTTTGTTTCTTTACAATTGCATGAGCCAGATTCATCATTTATGAAAGGCTATATACAAATTTAAGGTGATGTTCTCATCTGCTAAAGCTGAACCAGTGGAATCCTGGACTTGTGTTTTATATGTTTTGAACAAAAGACTTGAAGTAGTTGATAATAAATTTGCCACCAAGTAAGCTGTTTTAGTAAGTCAAAGCCAAAAAACATTTTAAACTCCCAATTTGTTAACATTTCGTCTCAGCTTTTCTTGAATCATCCCTTTGTGGTATCAGAGAACATCTGCTCTGTTGTTATATCCACTTTATGGTTCTGTCAATATGCTGCAACCAGAATATTATTTCCAACTGTTCATAATCTTAACACATGCTAATATGAAGCGAAACGTCTGCCAACCTTTGATGTGCTGCCATAGCTTGCTTTCAGTCATTACGTAGTTTTCAGACTATACCTTGCATGTCGGGCCACCTGTACTTAGGATCATAATCTCAGATGGGAAATGATGCAACTGTCCTGCTGCGCTAACCCACCTGCTATGACACTCGTAAGTGTGACCTCTACATCACCTCTACTAGGTCATGTAGGTTGCTAAGGCCAGGGCTACACTTGGCCTCATAGAACTTTTGGGATACTCAGGGTATAAATGGAAATAGTCATCTCAAAAGACAGAGATGGACATCTCTAGTTCCATTTAATTCTCCTGCAGCTCTACACACCATCACCTAGTCAGGGATCAGTAGTTAGTCCTCAGTGGTGATAAACAGCCTGCCCTTTTACCTGGCTACTTAGTATCTGCTGGCCCTCTGGGCTAATGCCTCTAGATGGCACTGTTCTCATTAGGTAGCAAAGGGCCCAGTGTAACTGCTAAGTCATTATTAACTCATTAGTAAGTACAGAAGCCAAGTACAGACTCCAAGCAATAAGCACCCAAGTAAAGTTATACATAAGCAAGCATCAATTTAAAACACAAATTAAATACATTCCCTAGAAATTCGGACTCACTTCTCACTGGTTTTGTGCACCAGTGCTTACTTGGTAGAGGAAAATCCACAGCGAAGGTATTGAAGATGTGGTCCTAGGACCAGCAGTATGAAGGCTTCTGGGAAGTTGTTAGAAATACAGATTCTCAGATGGTGTCCCACATCTACTGAATCAGTGACTCAAGGGCTGGCCATTATGTTAATAAACAACCTTGGTGCACGTCAGAGTTTGAGAGCCCTTATCCTGGCTGATCCTTTCCATCTGTTTTCAGTTTCAAAGTTGCTACTCAGATTGTGTTTATTTGCTTCTGATTTTAGTACAGCTTTGGAATGTTACTGTGACTGCTGTTGCTGCCGTAACTAAGAATTCTCACTATACTATACTATACTATACTATACTATATGATATATATATATATATATGTCTTTTTCTCCGTGGTAGGGATGTAGGAATAAGACATGATGGCTGCTCATGACTCAGAACTTTGAGCAAAGGGAATGGATAATAATTAGTTTTCAGTAAGGAGCCACCAGTCTCTTATATTTAAAGAGTTTCTTGTAGACAGCAGATAGTTGGATCTTATTTTTATCTACTCTGAGCGACTATCCTTTAAAGTATTCATATTCAAACCGATTACTAATACATTTAGATAAATGATCATATACAATTTAAAGTTTTTAATTTAATTTTAATTATGTGTATATATGAATGTCTATGTATAGCTATGTGCATATGAGGACAGGTGCCTGGGGAGACCAGAAAACTGTCCTGGATTACCTGGGGCAGGGTTAAAGGTGATTGTGAGCTGCCCAACTTGGGTCCTCTGCAAGCAAAGTCCTAACTGCTGAGCCTCCCTTTCCTCTCCACTACGTGTGCTCTGCTTTGATGCCTTGTTTGTTTTTTGCCTTTCTCTCTTCTACCTTTTTTGGTCTTAATTGAGTATATTTAATCATCCCATTCTCTCTCTTTTGGTCATGTCATGGTCATTATATGTCCTTAATTTTAAAAATTTATCCTCCTCCTCATCATTTTTAATGGTTGCCCTAGAATTTGCAGTACTTAATGTAAGCTGATATAAGTAATGACTTATCACTTTACCTTTAGTTTTGTTACATAACAATGATCTTAATTGCTCTCCTCCATCCTTTATGCCCGTGCCAACACTCATCCCACTCACCCATACGTTATCACCACTTACCAACTGAGCACTTATTTAGAATAAGGAACTTTAAAAATTTAAACTCTTAAAAATTTCTCCCTTGCTTTTCTTTTTTTATATTTTATTAGTGTGTGTGCACATGCGCACATGTGCATGCCCACAGAGGTCAGAGGAGGTGTTGGATCCTCTGGAAGCGGACACCCAGGTGGTTATGACCCAGTGGCTGTGGGTTCCAGGAACTGAGCTCGGTCTCTACAGAGCAGGAGGTCTTAACCGATCAGCCATCTCTGTAACCTATGCCTTTCTTTTCTTGTTACAGGTTTGAGTTTCCAGCTCCACTTAGCTTTTCTTGTAAGGTAAAATTAAAGCAAACGGTCTCCTCTGCTTTTGTCTAGAAACTCATTACTTTCTTTCCTTTACTTTCCAAGGATATGTTTATTAAACACAAAATTATAGGTTGATGATATTTTTCTTTCAAAACTAAGTATTTTACTTTATTCTCTTTGCATGTGACAAAGGGTTCTTGGAAATTTTATTGTTGTCCTTCAAGGGCTCTATTGATTTCCTGTAATTTCAATATGTGACACACAGGCAAAGAGTCTGAGTAGTTACCCTGCTCACTGTTCGCCAGGCATCTGAGTTTCATTATGTGAGTTAAGTGCTTCCTTTACTTTGGCTCCACTCCACCCCTCTCTCCATCTCTCCCCTCTCTTCTCCTCCACCCTCTCTCTCCACCTCTCCTCTCCATCCCCCTCTCCCTCCATCCTCTCCATCCTCTCCCCTCCTCTCCTCCTCTCTTCTCTCCCTCTCTCCTCTCCATCCCTTCCTCTCCTCTCTCTCTCCTCCCTCTCTCCTCTCCTCTCTCCTCTCCCCTCTCCTCTCTCTCTCTCCTCTCCTCTCCTCTCCCCTCTCCCTCTCTCTCTCTCTTCCCTCTCCTCCCTCTCCCTCCCCTCTCCCTCCTCTCCCCTCCTCTCTCCCCCTCCTCTCCTCTCCCTTCTCCTCTCCTCTCCCTCTCCCTCTTCTCTCTCCCTCCTCTCTCCCCTCCTCCTCTCCTTCTCCTCCTCTCCTCTCCTCTCCTCTCCTCTCCAACCCTCTTCTGTATTCTAATTATGTAGCTGTCTCGCCTTTGAAATTGTCCATAGTTCTTGGATATCCTGTTCTTTAAGAACACTATTTTTTTCTATTTGCATTTCTGTTAGGGAAGTTTTTACTGATCTATTTCCAATTTCACAGATCCTTTCCTTAGCTGCACTGGGCCTAGTGGCAAGCCCATGAAAGCCATTTGTTGCAGTATTTTCTAGTATTTTCTTTTTATTCTTTCTTTAAAAGTATCCAAACTATCAACTTGGATTACTATTCTTTTGTGGCATGTTACAGTTTTCATTAGAGTCTCAACATATTAATTGTCATAGTTATTTTAAATGCTCTATCTGATAAGCTTAACGTTGGCAATAGGCACATCTGAATTTGGTTATGGTTCACAACTTGTTGTTCAGTCTTACTGTTTTTCTCTTGCCTTTTACAAAGCCTTGTAACTTTTCTGACTAAAGTTGGACATGATGTACCAGTACTAGGAACTGAAGTGAATAAATAGATTCTTGGCATGCGGCTTTATATTAAGGTGGCCAGGAACTGAGCTACATTTAATATTTATTAGAGCCTTTGATTTCATCCATGCTATTGTCTTTTCACCCTTCCCTGCTGGTTCCCCCAAGACCTCCTTAACAGATCCTGTAACTTGCAGCACACACACCTCTGTTATATCCAAAGCCTATGAACATGGTGTAAACTATAGGGGTAGGGGAGGAAGCATTCCTCAATTGCATAGTCTCAGGGGACCTGAGATTCTGTCTGTGATCATAACAAATGCTTTTCAGATCATTTTCCCTCTCTATGTGAGGCAAGAAGGCCAAGAGGTTCTTCCCTCCGGTTAGACAAGGTCACACAAGGTCTCATCCCTTGGAGAGTAGGCTTTTGCTACTGAGAATCCTTTGGGAATGATGCAAAATGATTTCCCCTCCATTCCCACCCTAAGAAGACCCTGAAAGATATTCTCAGATAATCACTGTGACACCTTTACTGCCATGGCAAAGTACTCACAGAGATTGGCTCATGGTTTTAGAGGTCTCAACCTGCAGTTGTCTGGCCCTGTTGTTTTGGGTACTGGGAAACAGACCATGTAGTCAACAAGTGGTACCACAAAGCTGCTGGCTTTCTGGGGACTAGGAAGGAAAACGAGAAAGGAAGAGGACAAGAAGTCCTATCCTCCAAGGTCACGACCCCAATGAACTAAACTACTTACTCCACAAAAGGTTTACCACCTCTCAAGATTCCATTACATTACGGATCCCCAAATGGAGCATTTCGTTCATGAGGTCAAAGCCCTCTTGACATACACCTATCAAAGTCCCTAATATATGTTTGAAAACTACGCACTGGAGACTACTCCCTCAGTTGAACATTTTAGGGACATTTAAAATTTAAACTATCAAAGGGCATTGTCTTATTCCTACAATCCTACCATGAGAGAGGGAGAGGCAGAAGGATTGTCAGTTTAAAGACATCTTGAGCTATTTAGTGAGGTCCTGTCTTAAAACATAAACAAGCAAAGCTGGAGAGATGGCTCAGAAGTTAAGAGCACTTACTGTTCTTGCAGAGGACCTGGGTTCAATTTCCAGTACCCACAAAGTGGGTCAAAACCAATCCTGTATCTCCTACATGTTCTTGCAGAAACTAAAGGACTGCCAAAGAGCTGATGTGGAGTTCCTAGAGGGAATACTCTTTGGAGCCTTGGAAGCCCCTGAGAATTTCCACTTCACTCTCAAACTGTCTGCATTGCACCTCTGTGTGTTCTACTGGCTAAGGCTTGCCTAAGTTCTTCCAAGTGAGCTGTTTTTTCACAGTGGTGCCACTGGTCCAGGTTGTATATGCCCTGGTCCTGCTTTCTTGAGTGCCTGACATCTGGTTGTGAGGGCAGGAGTGGTAGATTCTAAGCCCTACAGGTCAGAGATGAAACTAGAAGTCTTATTACTTATTTTGGAAGAATTTTGCATTAGACCCTTTCCTTGTGCATAATGTTTGCCAACTAGCAGTAACCAGCAGTAAATAAATGTTCATCAGTACCTTTATGAAAAAAGTAAGTACATTAGTTCAGGTCTAAGATATACATTTCACCAGTACATTTTACAAAGGGCAAACCAAACCAAACCAAACCAAACCAAACCCCCACAGAAGATAAGTCCACCACGGGACAGTTCTCATAGGCATAATTCAATTTGTGTAAGACACCTGGGCTTCTGTACTCAGCATTAAAGGACTAGAGAGTCTCTTCTCTCCGTGCTAACGTGCCAATGTTTGCTTGTTTTGAAGCTAACAATTTTTGATCATAATTAAAAAAATATTATAATTTATAATATTCTTTTCCAATTTTAAATTATAAAGCAGCAATTTTAAACATTTTATTTAGCATCTGTATTGTCTAAATTTTACTTAACAGGTACACATCATTTTAATTTTAAAAATACAGTACTTATTTTAAAAAAGGAATAAAATCATGCACTGGAACCAAAAGATCATCTATAAAGTATAAAGTTATGAACAAGATAAACTGGTATTGTTTCTCTACCTGAATACACTAATGTTCAGAGAGTATTCAGAAGAGTTCACATAATCATAACCACAATCATCTTAAAACAGAAAACAATTACATCTGATATGATGGTGAGTGGCCATAGTACATTTAAAAATAAATTAATCAAAACTAGCCTTGAATGTCATCTAAGATCATTCATAAAGTACAGGTTTGCGTGTTGAAATCTGTATACTATTGTCTAAAAGAATCAGGAATATTTAATCATAAAGAATACAAAGGTTACTGTATCTTTAAGTCAGGAAGAGTGGCTTGCAAGAACCGGAAGTGAAGTAAGCACTACAGCCCCTACCTCCCTCAAACAACCAAGGGGAAAAGCCCCACAGCAGAAGACATAAGCCTGATGTCTGTAGGAACTTTAAATTATGTATTCTCTCACTTTAGGAAAGTAGACGTCTGAGAATTCTTATGGGTCAAATGCACATGCTTGCAATACCACAGTAACATCCTTCCCCTAACACACCATCTAGCACATCACCACACAGAAGCCCAGCTCTCCCTTCTCCAACTTATAAAAATGTGGGCCCTGGGTCTAAAGACACAGCAGAGGCTTTTGCTTGTGACCTGAGAATGCCAACAGGCTTCCTAGAAACACCAGTACCTGTTGGCTGTCAATCTTAAAGGTGTTAACAAGGACATACCCTGTGGTGCAGTGAGAATCTTCTTGTCCTTGGGAGTCAAGGAAAACCCAGCATGCGAGATGATCCATACTGGGAAGTGGCCCTTCACCAAAGAGTACAAGGCCTTTGCAAATGGCACGTAGAAGGGGGAAAGGCCTGGGTTACCTAGGAAAAGGAAAGACTAGATTTGAAAGAGCAACAGACTTATGCAAGGTGATGTACAGGCCTGAAAAGATGGCTCAGTTTTCTCACACCATTCTCTCCAAATCTAGTAACATTCACATTTACACTCTGGTATCACAAGAAAGATCTTCATGCCAGAAATCAAAGCACCCTTATGTGATTTAAATCACCCTTATGTGGCTTCCGACTGTTACCCAGATAAAGCCCCGAACCACTAATACTGTCTTTATGGCATTTCAAGATCATCTCAGTTATTAAGCTGTACCAAAGTAAACCCCAAACAAAACAACAACAAAACAAACTAACAAACTCATGCCAGTCAAATCAGTGTGGCAATCTTAGAAAACTTAGGGGAGTCGACTCAGTGTTATCTTGTCATCTGCAAGTATTTGTAGTATGTGTGTAGGATCATTGACTGAAATATACACTACATGTGATTTATTGTACATATATGGAATGCATTTTTGATGTGGGTTAGGGACAGAGAAACAGAATAATGAATACGGTACACCCACGGGGTGAAAGACAATGAAGTAGGGTACCTAGCCTGCACTCGTCATCTGCACAGTCTTCATTGTTTATACTCCTTGCCGTAGATGTCTCCTTATTTCTTCACTCTGTCATGTGTCTCTACTCTGGCTGAACAAGGTCTGTGACAATGGTATTTGAATCAGGATTGGCATAGATAGGCAGCACAGCAAAGTGCTTCAGACTGCAGGCGGTCTGGGCTGCAGCCTGCTTTCCCTATGGACTTTAAGCTTTGGAAGTTATTTACTCTTTGTATGTTTTGACTTCTCATCCGTGAAATGGTATAATGTACAAATGTACACAATGCTAAGTGAACTTATGGATGTCTGGCATATTTTAACATTGCTTTAAACATGGTAATAGCTACGTAGGTGTTAACTGTTCCACTTGCACGGCCTTGTCTACCTATCATGGTACTCTGATGGTTTCATTGTTCATATTGTTATCATGCTCCTGTAGTATCCTGGACGAAAGCTTTAAGTTCTGAGCATCTTCAGTGGTGCTAACTGGCAACTGTGCCAAGTAACGTGAAAACTTTCCCCAGGTCAGCAGTGTGCTCTTTGGTCAGCTTGCTGGCCACTGTGCAGTTGCAGGGGAGGGAAGGGAAAAGGAGACTCGCAGAAGGCAGGCACCCACGCTGTCTGTGAGTGTCTGCCTCATCTTTATAAATGGAAGCCTTCAGCATGGGGATGCTGCTGAGTATAAGTAGAAAACAGCTCTCAACATCTCCCCATCTAAGAGCCAGTTGCATAAGGCCACTAACTCTAACACACATCCCCCGCTCATCAAGCGTCTTCTGACCCAACACTAAACTTCTGCAGGAACTTGTTTTGGAATCAAACTATTCAATTTATTTATTTTGTCATTTTGTCCTTTGCTAAAACATTACATCTTATACATCTACACACACACACACACCATACAGGTGTGCATGCTCATATTTTAGTAATTGGTAGAGCAAATCCTTTCTCTTTATTTAAAACTTTCTAGGCTGGTCTCCAATTTTAGTTCCACTTTATAAAAAAATCTCTTGGAGATCCTGATTGAAATTATATTTAATTTACACATTACTTTATTATTGTTGTTGTTATTTTTTAGTTTTTTGAGACAGGGTTTCTATGTAGTCTTGCCTGTCCTGGAACTCTCTGTAGATCAGGCTGACCCTGAACTCGGAGATCTGTTGGCCTCTGCTTCTCCAGTGCTGGGACTAAAGGTGTGTACCACCGCTGCCTCGCTTACACATTACTTTACAAGGAATTTACTGAGTGTAGCCTCCCAGGAGCGTGTTCTATCCCAAGATCACATTTTTTTTTTCATATTTTACATCATACTTTTAATTTTTACATTTAAAATGTGACAAGCAATCCCCAAACCATTAAATATTAATTCACAGTATGATTTTAATGACCATGGAGAATTCCAATTCATAAGCACACCATATTATTTCACTGTTCTGTTCTATGAGGCAATTAGATTTTTCTTGTTTTTGAATGCGTGTGTATGTATGTGAGCATATGTGTGTGTGTGTAATGAGAAAAGTAATATGAGCTTGTACAGAAGGAGGAACATGATGTTAAGTATATCAGTACCTTTAATACACAGGTCAGAAGTTTCTCAAATGTGCTCCAATTAGCCCTCCTTCCCTCCCTCCCCCTCCCTCCCTCATTAAGCTTCTCAACAACCCACACTTGTGACAATCTTTTCATCAGCCTCACAGAAGTGCCCAAGATCACATTTTTATGCCACTTAACCAACATATGTTAGAAATATCACTTGCTAATCCTTTGAACACAGTAAGATCATATCTGAAGTTAGTGCTTTTCAAGTTCTCACTCAGTCTTCATCTTTTTTTTTAAACATTTATTTATTATGTATATATATACACATCATACAGCTTTCTGCCTGCATGTATGCCTGCAGGCCAGAAGAGGGCACCAGACCTGATTATAGATGGATGTGAGCCACCATGTGGTTGCTGGGAATTGAACTCAGGACCTCTGGAAGAGCAGTCAGCACTCTTAACCGCTGAGCCATCTCTCCAGCCCCTCAGTCTCCATCACATGTAGCAGTGAGAACAAACAGGCTGTGTAACTTTTGAGACAAAGTCAAGTCATCTGAGAAGAGGGAATCTCAACTGAGAAAATGCTCCCACCTGTGGGCAAGCCTGTGCTGCATTTTCTTGATTGATGATTGATGTGGGAGAGCCCAGCTCCCTGTGGGTGGTAGCACCCCTGGGCTGGTGATTCTGGGTGCTGTAAGGAAGCAGGCTGAGCAAGCAAAGGGGGCAAGACAGTACGCAGCTCTCCTCATGGCCCTGGCATCAGTTCCTGCCTTGAGTTCCTGCCCTAGTTTCCCTGAATGATGGAAGATCAAATAAACCCTTTCCTCCCCAGTTTGTTTTGGCCATGGTGTTTTACCATAGCAGTTTAAACTAACCATTAGCAAACAGTAGCTGCTAGAATTATTACAAACAATGCTAAGTAAACACTAAAGTTACTAACCACATGATTTAGGCGTAACAGTTCCAATGACAGCTTATATAAAAATCACTCCTTGAGTATAAGATAATGGAACACCATAGAAAGGCCTTTCCTGCCTGTCTCAAATTCATCCTCTTATTGATTATAGGATCTTAATCAATTCTTCTTACTTTAATATACTATTTTATTATCATCAAGTAAACTGCCAACTGCATTGTGCTCAGTTTCTCTATTCCAGGTGTATAGCTCCCATTGTGTATTATTTTAACCATTACAATTTGCACTGGGAACTCACTGCTTGGAAGTCACTGCGCTATACACAGGCATTCAAGGAGTCCATGGGGTTTATACAGTATGAGAGAATATACACATGTAACCAAGTGAGCTGATTCATGAGTGTGAGAACAACTACAAAAAAAGCAAACAAACAAACAACAACAAAAAAACCCAAAAAAACCAAACAGGATGCTGTGATCCACATTAGTGTGACTTAAAAAACAAACAACAAACCCAAGGTCTGAGGAAGTGACTTTTCTGAGGCCCAGATGGTAAGACAAGGGCAGTGAAGAAATGAAGAGCTTAGTGATTAAAGCAGCACAAGTTCCCCACCCTTAGCTCTTCCTGCTACATTCGACATCATCATGATCAACGGGCGCTGATGGATGCCGAAGCCTGGATGCCACAGGGTTGAGGAGGAGGAATAAACTAGTCAGTACCTTTGGGACCACAGTAAGAAACTTGCCTTTTAGTCTAAGAAACATAGGTGGCAGTTCAGAGTTAAGGAATGATCAGGTTTCAATCATTTTTTATATTAGAATAATTAGAAAATATGATTTTAGGAATATACATGAAATAGGCAACTTCCTATAAAGATACAAAGCACCACAGCTTATTCAAGAAGAATTCAATAATCTAGATGGTGCCACTATGAACTAAAGAAAGTGAGGCTTAAGGATTAAAGATCTCATGAACAAATCCAGACTTACATGGCTTCACTGTTTAATGCTGTCAAATATTTGAAGGGGAAAAATACTATCAAGTATATAGGTATTTTTCAGGATAACATACAAGAAAGAAATAGTAAAGAAATAGTTATTAATCTGTTCTATGAGGTCTGTCTATATTACCCTCATACCAAAACCAGATTTGACTTCTCGAAAAACAGAACTATGGGTCAGTATTCCAATAAACACATATGAAAAATTTGGAACTAAAGGGTAGCAAATTAGATCCGTTAAGATGTTTTAAAAAGTACATTATAACCAAGTAGAGTTGATTATGGGATGACAGGATTCATTTAACATTTAAAAATTAATTTTACTTATCATGCTTATAAACAGAATGGGTCACATACTCATCTTAGAGTAAAAATGGATCTTACAGTTTGTCGAGTGTATTTAGTAAAATAGGTACGATTTGAAACATACTGAACATGAAACACTGAATCAGAATTCCTACACTCTATACAGTCTTTACACCTAGTGATGTCAGTGTCTTTCCATTAATGTCTATTTGTCTATGTATCTATCCTTTCTCCCCTTCAAGACAGGGTTTCTCACACTCTAGCACATCCTGGCCTGGTACTTACCTTGAATCAAGGGCTGTGCTCAAACTCAAAGCAATCCTCTTGCCTCAGCCTGCCAAGTGCTGGGATCACAGTCAGGCATCACCATGCCAACCTTTTCTCCACCACATGCGTCTACCTCTGCACACAGAAAGGTTCTCTCCATCTCAGCTGCTGTGGCTCTGGGATCCACTTGCCACTGTCTTTATATTTCACTACATCTATCTCAGAGGACTGGGCAGCTCTGATCTCCTTACCCACTCTCTTAGCTACCATTTCCTGAAGACAAAGGATCCATACAACCACAAATGGATGGCGCTTAGAGAGCAACACAGGGCAACACAAGGAGGCTGCTGAAGATAGCGTGCCTGGAGAGCCACAAACCTCCAGATGCCTTCTCCTGCAAACACGCACCCCAACTTTCATGACAGTCTATGTAGATGAACTACACAATGTAGGTAATGGAGTCCTGCCAACCTAGGAGCAGAACAAGCCTAGGCCTCTCAGGAATCTGACAGAAATGACTGAGGCTACAGAGGAACAGACACATTGGAAACTTCGTGCCACAAGGGAAGAGACCATGGAACCAGGAATGTGTCACGCTTCCTTCCGTCTGCGGTACGCCAGCCAACAGCTTCCTCTACTTCCTCAGCACACAGGAAGCATGGCTTCCCAGTGGGCGCTCTGCCCCTTGAACCTTTTCAGTAGCGCTCTCACTGTCATGAAACACCTCACACACCTCAATGACAGCAGTGATTTTTTTGTCTTTGCAGCATACGCAGAAGAAACGATGAGTAAGGGAGTTCCCCTAGGTGGGGTGCTCAGCAGGCTGGCTACCTCACTCAGCGACTTTACAGACCTTTAGACTTACTCTGTCCATGCCGTCCTAACCCTTCTCAGTCACTCATACAGTCCCTGAGAAACTGGATGCTTGAGTGACACTCCTCTTGTTGTGCACATGTTAAGTGGTTGCAAAATCCAGCTGGATTGAGTCACCACCTCTGCCCCATAATTCACCAGTTATCAAATCCAAAAGAACTTATTTGCATTAAGTTTAAGCAACAAATTCCTCTCTTAAGAATTACTGTGCTACCCCAGATTTTCTGCATCAGAAATCAGTGGCAGGGCAAAGGAACCTGTCTCTCAGGAGCTAATTCTCATCCCGGCACTAACTGTAAGAAGTACAAGCTTAGGTCCTTTCATCAGCTGGAAATGGCTAACATTCTAAGCACCCCAACTCTGAGGAATCCAGAGAATCTTAGGCCCTTTTAGACCTTACTCTCAATATATCGCTATTCCATTGCTAAAGAATTCATATACCTTTTTTGGGAAGTTAATTCCTTTCACTCAGTATACCAGCTATTCTATGGTCCTCAGTCTGTTTCCTCACCCTCCACGACGGTCACTCTCAGAGAGCAACTTCAACCCTTCATGGGAGACAGCCATGGGGCCGGACAGGGACTATTTCAGTTTCCTCTTGAATCCTTTCATATTTTGTCCATCTTAGCTGCCAAATTTCCCTCTTTCCAGTTTCAGGAACACACTGCTTCCAGTCCACAATCATGAGTCTATTATTTTCTGTACCCCATCTTCACCAAACCTCTGCTACATGGAGTAGCACCCCCTATGTCGATAACCTCAAACTCTCATTAGATAGAGAATGTCTATTTTTCATTTTAATACATGCTATGAGACTGATTTTCAAGAATTATCTTAAACCCTTCAAGATTCTAAGTTTGCTTCCAGAAAAGGTTAAGCTAAAGAGAGATGCTGGGTTGGAACTGTTAACCCAGCTGAGAATGGAAGGCCCATACTGAGGAAAGTACAACTGAGCACTGAAATTCTCAACTCCTTTCCTCTGAAAGGGGCTCTGAACATTAGCAGACGGGCTCCCACTTTTCACACAGGAAGCTGGAGGAAGATTCCTTTCCAGAAAACAGAAAAACTGAAGAATGAGCTACAGATCCCGAAACACCAGAAACTCCTAATGAAATGCTATGCTGTACCCCACCATGAGGCTTGCCCACAGAGCCCATCCTGCTTTGCCCAGGTCTGTTAAGACTTCAGCATAGGTTGCCATGGATCTTGGGGTTCTTAGTCCTAGGAAAATTGCAGTAGCTGATCACTCTAGGCGTGTGGACAAACCCTACCTCTGTTTGTAATGGTGCCAACTAGTTTTTCCTATCTTCACCTTGAAAATGAACGGGTAGTAACATATTTGAGGGGGAAAAAACCCACTAATGGGAACCTGCAGAAAAAGTAATAGAGTAGAAAACAAATGCAGAGACCAAAGAAAATGATATTGTTCCTATGAATCAGGAGACCACAGCAAGAGTAAAGAGGAGAAAAGAGCTTGGACTTCATGTATATAAAGCTGGGAGTGGTGCTGTATGCCTGTGAGGCTAGCACTTGTGAGGATGAAGCGGGATGATTGTCAGTTTGAGGTCACCTTAAGTCACAGACCAAGTCAACGGCTTAGTGGTAGTGCTTGATAGTCATGTACAAGGTCTTGGGCATCAGAGTCTTTGGCTTAAAAGGCCCACTAAAATCCCAAATCAGTGTAGAAAATGCCAGCCATACTAGAGTGCTTCATTGTAAAATTCTAAATTCTTAGAACAAAAAAGAACGTCTCAAAGACATGAACTGTGTGGGGGAAATGTCACATACAAAATATAAGCGATCAGAATGACATAAACAACTTCAAACCTGGAGGGGTTGGGGGTAAGGATTACTGTCTCTGAATTCCAAGGGTAAATTATTTTCCAGCCAGAAGTCCAAGACAGTGTCTCTTTTTCCTTCCATATGTTTTCAGTGGTGGGACCAAACCCAGGGCTTTGCACACACTCAGCCCACCGTGCCACACCCCCAGTCTACACAACTCTTGTATAGGGTACATTATTTACAAGACCACTCCTCTGCATTTCTCAGGAAATAGCTGGAAGCACTTCACCAACAGCAGGAAATATCAAGAGTGCAGCATGAGATCTAGCCTGTCAGAGAGTAACAAGAATTGGAAGGAGGGCAGCCGAGCAGGAGCCTGGAGCACAGTCAGTGCAGGCCAGGTGTGAAGGACAGCACACTCGGGCCACAGCCCCAAGAGCAAAAGGAACCATCCCTGAAACAAGACCTTAGGACTTCTCCCTTCTAGGAAAATGTTAGGATAAGGGAGTGACTGGAGCATGGGAAACTAAGGAGGAGAGACACACATTACCTCAGAGAAGGCAAGCTAAGAGGAAAGGAAATGCAGTCAAAATACACTATCGGTTTCACAGGAGACAATACAATGATTGTGCAGTCCTAGGTAGTCACAGGACTGTAAAAGCTCTAAACACTGATCTGATTAAAAATAGAAAAATTGGAAGGAGGGGTGTGTGACTACGAGAGAAAGTGTACTCTCCATCTGGGTGGAAGTGAACAGGTAACAGCTGATAGAACAATGAACAGAAAGGTAAGCGTTGATTTAGAAATGCAGACCAATACCTAGCAGATGTTGGTCAGCACGTATGTGACTTAATTATTAAGGGAGGGCATGAAGTCAGGAGGGGATGGGGAGGCGAGAGATCTGGGAGGATCTGGGGGAGGAGAATATAATCAAAATGCATTGTATAAAATTCTCAAAGAACTAATAAACCTATTGCATTTAAAAAGATTAGTGTGGGGTCTGTGAGAAGGCTCAGTGGGTAGACTTGCTTGCCACCAAGGCTGACACCCTGAGTTTGATTCCTGGGACCCATGTGGTGGAAGGAGAGAACTGACTCTTCTGACCTCCATGTTTGCAGCATGTACTAAAGTCCCCCCACCCCCCAACTCCCAATGTAGCACAAGAACAGAAGGAAATGTGAATTAATGCCAGGAGCATATGACAATAAAAGTGTTTCTGAGGATTTGTTAGGACTTCAAAAAGCTAATTTAAAGGTCAGTTCAATGAGGTTTCTTTCCTCTCTTAGTAAAACAACAAAATAAAATTCTATGAAGGCAAATGAAGAAACAGAAAAAAGTACCTTGGATAAGAAAACAGTGAGCAGGGACGAGTCCTAGACAAGGCGTTCTATGAACAGGAAAATACACAGAGCTAACCACACAGAGGCAGAGGACACAGACTCAGCCACAGAAGAATCTGTTTTATGTGGAAACAGCCCTGCAGACCAGGAGGGCAACGGCAGCCTTACTCATCCAAAGAATAGAGCAAAGCACGTAATGAACCACCTAAGGCAAGAGGGAAGAGAACAGGGCTTCCGGCTCCAAAGATTATCAACAAAAGAAAGCATGCAAAAGGGGAGAGCTGTTTGTACACTCTTAAATTTTCTTTAAGACAGTTTGACCAGTTTCGTGATGATGAAAATATCTGACAACCATGTTAATGTGAAACATAAAGTAAAATACAACTCAAAAGAGTCTTGCCAGGGTGACAAGTAGAACACAGGTTCACAGCTTATTGCTTGCAACCAACCAGATACCTCTGACCGTGACAGAGCAAAGTCACACACAACCCAGATGAAAACCCAAGAAGAAAAACTCCATCTACGCACACAAGCATCTTTTAAAAGGTGGGAAGAAGTTATTTAAGGCTTAAACTTTGATAACGCTGTAAATATAAAAAGACATTTACAAGGCAAATTACAAAACTGCGCATGTGGGACCTTCTCCACAAAACAAGGAATCTCTACATAATAGCTAATCTAAACGATATAAATGTAGAGAAAACTAAATACACACCCAGAGAAGTAGCCATGATTATTATTGGTAGTAATTTTATTTGTTCCACAGTTACTATGAGAGGCTTTGAGAATCTGACTTTTCGACTTACCGGGAATGATGAAGATAAGATGTTTTGGCTTGCTGACACCTTGTTTATCAAAGAGGTTAGTCCAGGGCCCACATTTAATGATCTGGGTTTCAACTCCACCACAGAGAAAGAATTCCTCATGCACAGGGACTCCATCCTCAACTTCTGAGGCCATTTCTAAATAAAAGGGTGGAAGGGGGTGAGAAACAAAGTACAGAGCCAGCAGGAGGCAGGTGGAGATGAGTTCAAGGTTAGCTTCTCAGCTACACAGGGTCTGAGGTTAGTGTGGATTACAGGAGGCCCCCTCTCAACCCCCCACCCCCACAAAAGGCAGTAATTTAGAAAACCTTAAGCCAAAGACAGTATTGAAGAATAAAAAGGGGAAAGTTAAAAAAAAAACATGTAGAAGAAAATGCCACAGGGCACGTCAGAGATACCATGACTACCCAACCTTTTGCATTAAAAGACTGGAAGACAAATAAGGGGTTCCCATGAAACATGCAGTCACATGGTCAAGCGCAAAAAGACCAGAAAGGAGCAGAAATCAAAGTCAGATTAGCATTCTCATTCCCCTGTCTCCAGCTGGGAATCACAGTGCCCTTGGATGACATCTACCTCCCTAGTCTGGAGGTCTCTGATGGCCTGGGCCTCACCTGACACCGGCCCTCTACCTTCACCTGGCAATGGTTGGTGAAAGGCTCAGCTCTCCTGGGATGGCAGGCCACTGAGCTCCTTTATGTTCAGTCTAGTCATCCTCTGCTTTAAAACTTCCGTAAGCACATTGTTTTGTGTGAGGTAAAACACTACGTCATTGAATTATGAAAGAGGTAGGCGGACAATAGCAGCATGAACAATCCTCTGACCAACTTCATACATACAAGCTGGTGACCCTGAATTACTTACGTAATCCCTCCACTGACTTTCTGTTCTGTCTGTGGGCACTAAGTCTTTTTAAAAAAATTATTATTATTATATTTACTTACTTTACCTCCTGTGCACTGCCCCCCTCCTGGTCACCCCTCTCACTCCCTATTCCATCCCTCTCCCCCTTCTTCTCTGAGCGGGTGGTGCTCCCCTGGGTATCCCCCTGACCCTGGCACATCAAGTCTCCGTGAGGCTAGGTGTATTCTCTCCCACTGAGGCCAGACAAGGCAATCAATCCTTGACACTATTAATGATCCCCTGTTCTGCTTGCAGACAGCGGGGCACTAAGTCTTAACACTTCAAAACTCTATCCTTCTAATCCAGTGGTTCACAACCTTCCTAATGCTGCGGCCTCATGTCGTGGTGACACCCAACCATAACATTGTTTCGATGCTACTTCACAACTGTAATTTTGCTACTGTTATGAACAGTAATATAAATATCCAATATACAGGCTATCTGAAATGCGGCCCCGTGGAAGACTGGAAATCACTGTTCTCGCCCCTTCACCTAACCTGCCCCCTCGGTCTGCCCTGCCCTTTCCTTAGTGCTCATGCTCTTCTGCTCCTGTCACTGTGCTCACAGTTTTGTTTTGTTTTGTTTTCTCTGGAGCTGAGGACCGAACCCAGGGCCTTGCGCTTGCTAGGCAAGTGCTCTATCACTGAGCTAAATCCCCAACCCCTTCTGCTCACAATTTTATCTCTCAGTTACTTCTGGAATGCTTTTCCCTCCACTGTCAATAACCAATTGATTGCCTGCCACCTCCCAATTCTAGCCCCATTCTCATTCTGGCATTCACAGCTCTGACCCAGGCTTCTAAAATGCTTTTCTTTTGTGGGGGGAGGCCGTGTTGAGCTCTTGGAGGAAGAGATTGGAGAGCCCCAGTGGAGGCTTCCTTGCAGGCTCTTGCCAGCTTGTACTTCCTCCCCCTGTACTATTAGCTGTGAGATCCCCCAACTGCAGCTGCTTTCCAACTGGAGAAGACTTTGTCAGCAAAAGAAACATAGCAGTCACTGGGGCCTTTCTCCACTGGTAGGACTAAGAACTCCCAGAATGCAGTGACTGGAGGACCCACAATAAAGTTTCAAAAGGTCAAGAGTGCCCAGAGTAGAAAACACTGCTCTAGTGCTGTGTCTACAGAGTGCCACTTACACCAGCACTGGGCTGCCACTGGGCTTTCTCCAGCTCTCCTCACAGGAGCAACACCCAAGTGGCTGCTCCATCGGCCCTCCTCTAGATAGCTGGTTGCTTGGTTTTGTTCTCTACAGTGGCCTGAAATGCTTGTCCCAAGCTGTACACAGGGACGCTCTAGGTTGCTGCAGAGGGAGGTCTCTTCATTTAATGTGTGCTCTAATTTCCTCTGGACTTACCTATGGAACTCAACTCACTCGTGCCACGAGACCACACTGTCTAGGCTTCAGACCTGCAGCACCCTCCTCCCAGTCTTGGTTCACAGTGACTGGACACTAGCTTTGGCCTGGGCAAACCAGCAGGGCTGCAAGCACAACACCAGTGAGCTTTGAACATCAATTCTATCCTTCCTTACATAGTTTTCTCCAGCTCTGGAGTAATTTTTTAGAGTTCCCTTTATATATTAGTGTTGCAGCTTTTCTCCTATCAGAACTTAATGGCCCTTTGTGTTACACTCACCATTTGTGAATATAACACAACGTGTGGCTTCTGTCTCCTGATTTAATTAGGACTTACATACCCCTCCTGAGATGATGTGTGCCCTCTGTGAATATTTCCTACGTTAGACTCAACTCAATTGTGCTTCCCACGAAGCCTCCATCAGCATCCAAGGAAATCTCTTGCTTCATATTACCTGTTGTCATCTTTTAAAGAAAATGGTGGTATGTGTTTGGTGTATATATACATGTATGCAGGTGTATGTGCCTATGCGCATGCATGCAGAAGCCAGAGGGGAACACGTAGTGCTTTCCCGTATTGCTTTTTTGCCTTGTTCCCTTGAGATGGTCTGCCACTGAGCATGAAGCTCACTATTTAGCTGTGCTGGCCAGTCAAGCAGCTCCAGGGAACCTCCTGTCTCTATCCTCCTATGCTAGGAATATAGGCACTCTGGCCATGCCTGACTTATGTGGATGCTGGGGATTTGAACCCAGATCCTCATCCTTGCATAGCAAACTTTCTCATTTCCCTAGCTGACAGTCATTTTCTCAAGTGGACATTGGTTAGGTAGCCAGCTAAGCTTAAAACTTAGTGCAAGCACTTGATGTCTTTCCCTGGACTGAGCATCTTAATTAAGGCAAATACAGTGCCAGGCAGGATGCAGTGAAATGGGAAGTTCCACACATCTGAGAGCCATCTGATAGCATGGGCCGATACCTATAAAAAGCAATCGCTTTGCCTCCGTTTGAAAAATTGATTCTGGGAGTTGGGGATTTAGCTCAGTGGTAGAGCGCTTGCCTAGCAAGCGCAAGGCCCTGGGTTCAGTCCCCAGCTCTGGAAAAAAAAAAAAAGAAAAGAAAAAAATGAAAAATTGATTCTAAAACAAAAATTACAAAATATATTTCTGTAAGGCTGATGTAAAGAATGTGGTTTATAATACCCAATGTGCTGAGGAACCCAGGCGGTCAATCGTGGAGTTAAGTGAATTGTGATAAAGCATTGTATAGACAGTCGATTATACAATGTCTAGTATAGGGAAAGATAAGCTATAGTTCGGTATCCTGACCAAACACGCTCCCTCAAGGCAGCTTTGCTAATTTCAAGTTTCCCTTTTTCCCTAGCATTTCTATTTCACTGCTCTCGTCTTAGGATCTGTTGTCCCTTTATTCCCTTTGTTTATGTCTGTATTACTTTTACTGTCATTTCTGTGAATTTAGGTAGGAAGAAGAAATAAACACAAACATTCAAAATTTCGTGTTTAACCAAAAGTCTTAATTGGGTTTTCTTAAGCACGAATGAAAAGCTATGGAAGTAGGAACCATCCCTGACACCAAATGACTAAGGCGGCGAAGTGTCAGCTTTTTACAGACTTACTTTAGGTCACCAGTAAACGCCACTCTAGTCTCATTTCAGGAGCTACCATAGCTCAGTAAGTGCATTTGTGAAGGCTTCCTGACACTTACAATGCAGTGGAAACAAAATTAGTCAGACCTTTATACAAAATGTTAAATTTGGACACTGACTGCAAAGCCCCTGGCCACACTTAACACTTCACCTGCAGGAAATGAACAGGTTGCCTAAGTTGCACAAACTGAATCACACTTGGCTTTCATCCAGTCTGACTCCTGAAGCAGCCATTAAACGTATCTGCCTCCGAACTACTTAATTACAAGTAAATGACACCTTGTGAGTTTGACTACACTTGAGATTTATGAGAGTTCAAGTAGATGAAAACGTTCAAGCACAGTCTATAGAAACTGGAAAACAAAACAGCAAGTGCAATCCTAAAAACAGTTCGAGCAGAGCAGTCCCCATGCACGCTCGTTCCCACAGGAGCCTTCCCTTCCCTTCCTTCCCTCCCCTCGTCTGTCTTATTCTCACTAAGCTGTGAAGAAGGAAAGAAAATCTTACCTAAGAGGTAGTTGGGTTCTTTGAGTGACAAAAGGCACTGTAGGACAATTATATGTTGCCGAAGAGTGACAGTCTCACCTTCAGCCTCAGCCTATGAGCAGGCTTAGATTAAATCAATTTGATAAGCATCGAGAATCAGGCTGGATGAGACCCAAAACCAAACCAAGTATGATTACAATGTAAGCAACTTAGAAAAACCTGTTTTTCTAAGGACAGGCGCTTATGTGTACTAATGATTTTCGAATTTTGAATTTTATGTAGCAGTATCATTTTTCCAACTTAATCTTATACAAAAAATAAGTAAAACAGAAAACCAGCATTTATTTGATCAGTATGAATCTTAGACGATCAAACCAATATTTTCATTACATTTATTGTAATATTTATTATGCAAAAATATAAACTCCATTGTATGAAGCCAATGAGAACAATAAAGTCCAACTGCTGAACAAAAATATTCAAAGCCGAGTGTATATGTGTATTATTCGGTTTCAGTATCCAAATGACTGCTGTTTATTTCAGCTACTCTGTATTTCTTCAATCATGCAGGAATAGCCATAACTTTTAAAAAAGCTTGATTTTTTTTAGGATGTCCTGAGAGCCTCCAATCACATTAAACATCAAAAAGACACAAGGGTTTTTTTTTTGGCTATGCCCCCTTCTTTCGGTATGTATGTCTTCACCTGTTGAGCACTCGTATGGCAGGCAGAGGTCAACTTTCGGTATCTCTGTCTACTGTTTTCCAGATCCTCAGTGTTTTCACTGAGCAGTTGACCTGACTGCTGGCCAGCGAGCTCTCAGGACCAGTATGTCCCTTCCTGTGCTTGCTGTGCTGATGTTTCAATAGAGCTTTTAAGTGAGAACTTGGGACCCAAACTCAGGTCCTTCTGCTTGCACAGCCAACACTTTATGCACTGAATTCCCTCACTCTGCAACACTTAATTATTAACTATGTCTAATAATAACTTGTATTACTTATTACACACATCTGGTGGCTAAGAAACTTCTAAAACTTCCTCAAAAGCCAATTTTTATGCACATTGTCAAACAATACCACTTATTGTCTCATCCTGAAACACAGCAGTGTACGTTCTGTACCCTAATTCTTGAATAGAGATTGATTTGTGTGGTTCCTGGGTATCAGTATTTAACCTGGTTGTAAAATATTTGGCAACTGGGCATGTACAGATAGACTTTTTCAAGGTTTGTGGCAGACAAAGTTTGTTTCATATGGAAAGACAATATGTGAAGGAAATATGAAAAATGGCAGAAGCTGTACTCAATCACCAATATGGTGGCTATCTATGTGTATTAAACAACAGAGCTGAGCCTGGCAGTTGGTTCTCATTAGAGGCCTGCTGGAGATTGAACCCAGGGCCTTGTACATACTAGGCAAGTGTTCTGCTACTGAATGATGTTACCAGCCATTCAAGGTTTGTTTTTAAATTTAAAATGTAGTGAATCTAATTTTGCAATAGCAGGCTGGCTTGCTTCCAAAAATCTTCCACTGATGACAATTAGAAAAGCCAGGGAAGGACTGGAGAGATGGCTCAGTGGTTAGGAGCACTGACTGCTCTTAAAGAGGTCCTGAGTTCAATTCTCAGCAACCACATGGTGAATCACAACCATTTGTAATGGGATCTGATGCCCTCTTCTGGTGTGTCTGAAGACAGTGACAGTTTACTTATATACATAAAATAAATAAATAAATCTTTAAAGAAAGAAAAAGAAAAGCCAGGGAAAAGCTTTTCCTGTTTGCTAACGAAACAAAACAAAACAAACCCAAAAAACAAGAACAAAAACAAAACAGAAAAACAAAAAAACCCTAGCAACTATAAAAAGAACGGCACAAGAATATGTAACAAATTTGTATAAAAGAAAAAAAAATGTAACATATGAGTAAGAAAAGCGCAGGGAATTGATATAAAAATATCAAATATATAGAATATAGAGCATGTCCACAGACCTTCTCTCTTTACTATCTCTGTTCCTCAGACTGAATCCTTTAGGCTTTTCTCTAGTACTGCAATAGATCAGTAGCTGCAGGCTCCTTTCGCCACGGCCCACATCTCTTGTGGATCCCATGGACCCACAAGGAGGCCCTCCTGATCTTCCTCCCCTCACACACACTAGTTGCTGCATCACAGCCTCCAACATTAGCAGGCATTCCCTGTGAAGACAACAGCTGAGCAGGCTGGTAAAACAGGCATCACAGTCTAAACTACACTCTCTGAAAATACAGAAAAGAAACAGAAACCAAGGAACAAAACACCCACCCAACAAAGACAAGTCTAGAAATCAGCACCTAGACCTATAGTCACTCCAAATGCAGATGCCTAGGTGACACTTCTAAGAAACAAGCTGGTATAGCCATTTTAATATCTAACAAAACAGACTTAAATACATAATTAACAAAAGAAAAATTCACCAAGATGATATTTCAATTCTTGACATGTATGCCCTAAACACAAGGGCACCCACTTTTGTAAATGAAACACTTCTACAGCTTAAATCACTTATTGACTCTCATACACTGATAGTGGAGACTATCTCTCACATATCCTACTTCAACAATGAACACCACCCAGCCAAAAACTAAACAGAGAAATATTGGGGCTAACATGTTATAAACCAAATGGACCTAACAGGTATTTAGAGATCATTTCATCCCAACACAAAAGAATACACCCTCTTCTCGGCACCTCACGAACATTCTGAAATTGAGCATACACTACAATACAAAGCAAGTCTCAACAGATACATGAAAAATGAAATAACTTCATACCTCCTATCAGACCACCAAATATTAAAGATGGATAGCATCAACCACAGAAACAACAGCAATTTTACAAACTCATGGAAATTGAACAACTCTCTACTGAATGAAAACTGAGTCAAGACAGAAATTAAGAAAGAAATTAAAGACTTTTTAGAAGTCTACACAGCAGAGCCAAACTTATGGTACAAAATGAAAGTGGTGCTAAAAGGAAGTACATAGCACAAAATGCCTACATGTAAAGACTGGAGAGAGCTCAGATGGTTTTAGCACAGAATCCTAATAGATTTTCAACAAAGAGTTAACGCCAATACTCTTCAAATTATTCCACATAATAGAAACAGAAGGAACACTGCTTAATTCATTTTATGAGGCTACAATATCCTGATACCCAAACCACATAAAGACTCATCAAAGAAAGAGAATTACAGACCGATTTCCCTTACGAACATAGATGCAAAAATACTCAATAAAATATTTGCAAACTGAATCCAAGATCACATCAAAAAGATCATCCACCATGATCAAGTAGGCTGCATCTCAAAGATGCAGGGATGGTTCAATACATGAAAATCTGTCAAGTAATCCACCATATAAACAAAGTCAAAGGAAAAAAAAAACATATGATCATCTCATTAGACATCTCATTTGACAAAATCCCTTCATGGTAAAAATCCTGGAGACATTTGGGGTACAAGGGACAAAGCTAAACATAATAAAGGCAATTTACAGATTTACAGCAAGCCTACAGTCAACATCAAATTATATAGAGAGAAATCCAAAGCAATTTCACTAAATTGAGAAATAGGACAAGGTTGTTCACTCCCTCCATATCTATTCAATATAGTACTTGAAGTTTTAGGTAGAACAGTAAGACAACTATTGGGGATCAGTGGAATACAAATTGAAAGGAAGAAGTCAAAGTATCATTATTTGTAATGATATGATAGTATATGCATAAATGACTCAAAAAATTTCCACTAGGGAACTCCTACAGCTGATAAACACTTTCAGCAAAGTGGCTGGATACAAGATTAACACAAAACAAAACAAAGCAAAGCAAAACGAACCAACAAAAAATAAACCCCACCAAACTAAAAGAAGACAATCCCTTCCCACCCCCAAAACAGTAGACCTCTTATTTTTCTATCTAGAAATGGCAAATGGACTGAGGAAGAAATCAGGGGAAACATTCTTCACAATAGCCTTGACTAATATAAAATATCAAGGGTAACTCTAACCAAGAAGTGAAATACTTGTATGATTAAAACTTCAAGTTTTTGAAGAAAGAAACTGAAGAAGATATTAGAATATTGAAAGACCTCCTACTCATGGATTGGTAAAACGGTCACCTTACCAATTATCTACAGATTCAATATAATTCCAGTCAAATTCCAACACATTTCTTTATAGACTTCAAAAAGGCATTTTCCAACTTCATATGGAAAAAAAACAAACAAAAAACCCAGGATAGCTAAAAAAAAATCCCGAACAATAAAAGAACTGCTGGAGGGATCACCAACCCTGACTTCAAGCTGCACTACAGAGCTACAGTAATAAAATCCACATGATACTGGCATAAAAACAGACACATTGATCAATGGAACGGAATGGAAGACCCAGACATAAACCCACACACATATAGATACCTGATTTTTGACAAAGAAGCCAAAATTATACAATGGAGAAAAAGCAAGCATCTTCAATGCATGGTGCTGGTCAAACTGGATGTCTGCATGTTGAAAACAAGGAAAAAGGAAAATGTGAAAAAAACCTCCAGCTAATAGGGAAGGGGTTAGGTCTGGCAAACAAACAACATGGGCTAACTAGATTTCAATATGGAAACACAGAGTGCCTCATAGAATTCAAAAGGGAAGAGCACATTAAGGCTTCCAAGCAATGAGTGTTTACATTATAACGTATCTTTTAATCTTTGGACAGTCAAAGGTTATTTAAACAAGATATAGTGTACCCTAACCACAACGGAAACAAGTTTTAAGATGGATTCTTTAGATTAAGAACTTGCGTTCATCATTAGACACTGATAGAGGATAGTCAGAAGATAGGAGAAGAGGCACACACATATGTCGTGTTCTGGATTTAAGACTATTGTTAGAATACTCTCTAGCAACATATTTAAATCCTGAATGCTACTTATGTGTCATTATGCATATTTGTGTGTGTGAATGTAGGTTTAGTTTAGTGTTTTCCTCTCATTCTCTTAATCTCTCTATATACTATCTATCTGAACATATAATTACTTTTTTTGTGAGGATAGAGGTTGAACCCAGGACTTTGTATATGTTAGGTAACTGCTCTATCACTGAGCTATGTCTTCAGTCCATACTTCTTGTGAGTAGCATCTTACATACAAAATAGATTTCAACAACATGCACATATCGAGAATATGTAAAGAACTTCTACGACTAAGAGAGAGACGATCCAATTAAAATACAGGCAAAATACCAGAAGGGTTTTATAAAAGGAGAAGAGTCATAACCAGACTGCTAATAACCACAAGGGTTTTCTAGAAGAGTCAAAGAACACCAAAATGGAAACTATCATCTGGGTATGTTGGTGCATACCCATAATCCAAGAATTTGGGAGGCCAAGGCAGGAATGTCATGAGTTTGAAACCAGCCAGGACTACTTGGTATATAAAATGGTTTCAAAAAACAAACAAACAAGCAAATCCCTCAAACCAAACATCCAGCTGTTGTGGTTCATGCCTATTTTCCTAGCACTGGGGAGGTAGGAGAAAGGTCACAAACAAGTTCAGGGTCTGTCTGGCTTATAGAAGATCTGTCTCAAAAAACAATCCAAAACAACAACAACAACAAAAAAAACTCTATAAAGTGTAATGCTGATCAAAAGGGACAGATTTGCCGAAACACACACACACACACACACACACACACACACACACACACACACTGTAGACCAGTGCTAGGATTCTCCTACTCCATACTATGACAGCCCTGAATATCAGGTTAAGTATTTGGGAAACCAGTAATTCCAGAATTATCTTCCAAGAGACATGCACTCACAGCTGTTACAATAAAAAAAAAAAAAAGTGGCTGGAGAGATGGCTCAGTGGTTAAAAGCACTGACTACTCTTCCAGAGGTCCTGAGTTCAATTCTCAGCAACCACATGGTGGTTCACAACCATCTGTAATGGGCATCCGATGCCTTCTTCTGGTGTGTCTGAAGACAGCAACAGTGTATTCAAATACATGAAATAAATAAATAGTTAAAAAAATAAAAAGTTCCTAGAAAACACAGGAACATTTCCTAGAAATTTCATTTATTCTTGCTACATGGCACATTATCATAAAACTTAATGCCTGAAGATAATATGTTATAGCCTCACGGGTTGTGTGGGTTAGAAATTTATAAAGAGCACAGCCAAGTCGGTCTTGGAACAACCCAGAGTAGAGTTAGCTAAGAAAAGCTCAACAGCTGGCTTTGACTTGTTCACTGGGACACACAGGCATACCATACAACATTTCAGAAAGTGACTTGACATTTTGCCCATGATGATCTTACCAGTCTCTCCTACTAATGCCCAAACTTCTTCATCAAAGTAGTTTAGAAAAATGTTGAAGGCACCAGGAATTTAACAGTTTCCCAAAGTAAGAAAGAGCTTGATCAAAGCATTCTTTTAAGAGGGCAGCAAAACTCAGAAAAATGTAAGAGCACACTAAAGTTCAGAAGCTACCATAAGTACTATATAAGAAACAAGAGCAAGGAATTTAAAAATAATAATTGAAAGAACAAAACTTATGAAGTGGATCAACTGCAGAGTAGAATCAACAAAGAATGAGATGAGAGAACCTGGAGAGATCCACAAAATTTACAAACCTGAATTAGTGGGAAACAGTCTAAAAAACTAGTAGCCCGGACACAATGCCAAATGACCTATAATTCATTCAATCAGAGTTTCAGAGAAGACAACGTGGGACTAAAACACGTTTAAAGAAAGTGTATCTGGAAACTTCAAATTTGAGAAGGACACAAATCTCCTGATTCAAGAAGCTGAGCAACGCTTAAGCTGGAGAAATGCATATTATACTATTACAAGCCATGCATTTTGGAAAACCAAAAATAAAGAAAAAAATGTTAAAAGCAGAGAGAAACAACACATTATCTGCAAGGGTAAAGGTGATTTTAATGTCAGCTGATTTCTTAGGACGAGGGACAGTGTCGACCACAGATGCCTGGGGAGTTCCAGCGCAGACTTTGATTCATTTCTAGTAGGCTGGCTGCCAGCGCACAGGCTTATCCTTTTCCTGGGAGCCTCTGGGGGCTTGGCCACAGGTGTGGTGAGTGTAGTACCATCGTGTTCCGCACAGCCCAGCTCTGCGGCTGTGCATCCGGGTGATGGCAGCTCCGCTATCCTGACACCGTCCCACGCGCGGCCCGTGTACCCTTCCTCAGACAAACCACACTCAGTGCTGGCAGCATCATCTCACCTGCCCATCCACAAGGTATCGGGGTCGTCCGCAGACCTCTTGTCAAAGCGTCACCAGAACCGGAAGTCCCGCCTTAGCGACGTCACAACACCGCGCCGCGCCGGTCCCGGAAGTTGGGACCCTTAGAGTGCTTTGCGTGCGAGCATCTCGAGTGTGAGAGTTTTGGTGGCAACTTGCTGGGTAGGTGGTTTATAGCCAGCGAGATTGCTGGGAACACATAGAGCGTTTCCAGTATTTCACCTGAATTTTACCCGCTTTCAGTTCTTTATCATTTTGGTAAACGAGTTTTTCCCCTTCTCGGACGTCCTTTCATTTTTTTCCCCCCTCTTTCTACATCTGCTCACTTCTCCTTACTTCCACCACCAGTTGTTTTTCTTTCCTGATTCATGAACACAGGAAAGTTGACTCTCAGTTAACCTTAGCGTTAGTATTAAGCTCCAGACACTCTGCTATTTAGGATAATGCGACCGTTCCAGAGGTATTTCCAACTTACTACAAACTTCAAGATGGTACATTGTAGGCAATCAGTGTATTTCTGTACTCTCAAATATTGTAGCCAACATGGCAGTCTTATTGCTAGAAGAAGCATGTAATAGGAATTGTATCTAAGACAATGGGTAAGTATGTCCACTTCCATATATTTAAATGTTATTGGAAAAAAAGATAAATCTCAAGTCTACACTGACAACCTAGAACTCACCATGAGCTTGTCAGTCAGTCAGCCCATGAAATAACTCCACTTGAACGACAAATAGGCAAGATAAATGTTAGTGTAGTCCATCCAGAACTGTTGATTTGGAACTCCATTAGTTATATATAGATGCACCCCAATATAAAATAAAGATAGGACCTGAAACAGTTTGGAGCTGAGACAATTATTTAAAGTCATCTTTGGACATCTATTTTATCACTCTTTAATCCAAAGGCAGCTGGAGGGAGGGAGGGAGGAGAGGGATGGATGACATGTGAGAATCTGTGGCCAAGGAGTTTTAGGAAAGACAAAAAATGACTTTTGGAGTGAACACTTCATTACTTGTGTGAGGTTCTCTGAAACTTTATACTTGGCAAGGTGATGGCACCATTCAAGATGGCATCTGTGCCAACAGCCTGTGTCCTGGAGTAGTTGTTGCTGCCTACTGTCTACCCATTTTCTTGTGAAGGGCACATAAGAAAGCAAGAACTTTTCTTGTTTATTTCTAGTATTCTTGTTACTGGAATACAGTGTTTCCTGTCAAGGTTGTAGAGGGACAACGGCCACACAGATTTTTCTTTTTTATTTTAATTCTGAATACCTAAGGGAAGAATTTATGATTGACCCAGCTTGGATCCAGTGTCAATAATTGTCCCATCACCAATGGCAAGTGCTAATGGCCATGTTGTTCCTCTGTCAACTTAAGTGAGGGATCCTGGCGAATGGAGCAGACATTCCATACAGGAGCCTACTAGAAGCATAGGTGGCCATAAAATTAGATCATTGTATACTGGTTTTAGTGATATGCTTTTACCTTTTACATAAAAAGACTAGAATTCCATTATTCTTTCATACATTATTGACTACTTATTAACATTTCAAGCAGTCCTCAAGGCTAGGGCTACAAGAGAATCCAAAGATAAAGTTCTGGATATTATAAACAATTTGAAGAAATTAATATATAATGATAATATAAGAGAAAGTAAAAGTATGTTTCAAAATGTTTTGTAGAGAAAAAAAGGTGTAGCGTTGGTTATGTGGGGAAGACCTGGGAGGGGTGGGGAAGTGGAACCATGAGCATAATATATTGCATAAAAATTTATTTTTAATAAAAAGTTGATAATATATTCATTGAAAAATTGGCTCACTTTTGATCTAACTCACTAAGCATCAATAAATAAGTTGAAATATAGAGATATTGGATTATTTAAGTTTTTATAATATATAAACCTTGTTTTCTTTTTAAAAATGATTTAGTTATTTTATGTATGTAAATACTCTATCTGTGTGTACACCTGCACACTAGAAGAGGACATCAGTTCACATTATAGATGGTTGTGAGCCACCATGTGGTACTGGGAATTCAAATCAGGACCTCTGGAAGAACAGCCGGTGCTCGTAACTGACTAGCCATCTCTCCAGCCCTGTCTTCTTAATTTAATTTTTTTGTTTTTCTGAGAATTTCACATGTGAATGGTGTGTTGACACCATTTCCTTCCTTCTTTCCCTCCTTCTCCCATGCCCTTCTCAGTTTTATGATTTCTTTTGTAATTATTTCTACCCCCCCCACTATTTCTTGTTCTCACACAGGAAAAACCTATTGAGCCCACGTAATGTTTCCCTTATATACATGTATTTAAGGTTATCAAGGGACTTGTCCCTGAAGGAGACTGGATTTCCCTCCCTCATTAGCCATTGGCTATTTGTAACTCTTTATTTAGCTTGTGAGGCCTTTCATCTTGATATGTTGAATTACCATTCATGTAATCATGAAGGGCTTGTTTAATATTGTTGAGATTTTAAAAATTCTGACTCCCTGTCATGTCTACGGAATATTACCTAGCAGCAGTTTCCTGGTCCTCTGTCTCTTACAATATTTCTGTGCCCTTTTCCTGAGCTTCTTTAGTGAGGTGTAAGAGCCACACTTATCTGTGGGTATAAGGACACACTTCTAACACAGTTAGAAATGATACTGGTTTAGAGATAATAACTTCCTCTGTAGGGCCTATGATCTCTTCATCTATGAGAAGGTTTGCAGTGCCAGGAATGAGTTTCCTCCTTTTGAGTGAGCCTTAAGCTCAATTAGACATGGTTGGTTACTTCCAAGATAATAGTGCTACTATTGCACCATTGGGGATTGTGGTAATTTGAAAGGAAAAGGCTCTTAGCAAGTGGCAGTATTAGGAGGTGTGGCCTTGAAATAGGTACGGCTTTAGTTGGAGAAAGTGTGTCAATAGTGGGTGTGCTTTGAGGTTTCAGAAGCTCAAACCAGACCTAGTAGCTCACAGTTCACTTTCCTGCTGCCTGTTAATCCAGTTATAGAACACTCAGCTACCATTCCAGCACCATGTTTGCCTGCATGTCACCATGCTTCCTTCCTGATGATATTGGATTAAACTTCTGGATGGTAAATCAGCCCCACTGAAATGGTTTTCTTTATGAGTTGCTGTAGACATGATGCCTCTTCACAGCAATAAAACCCTAACTAAGACAGAAGTTGAATCAGCAATCGGGTATTGCTATGATAGGCTAGATCATGTTTTTGTTTGGAGGAATGTGTACTTTGGGACTTTAGATTAGGAAAGCAGTAGAGTGCTTTAAGAACAGCTTAATAGGCCATACCACTAGGAATGTGGAAGACAACGAATGGTGCTGTCTTAGTTAGGGTTTTACTGCTGTAAACAGATACCATGACCAAGGCAACTCTTATAAGAACAACATTTAATTGGGGCTGGCTTATATATTTCAGAGGTTCATTATCATCAAGGTGGGAGCATGGCAGTATCCAAACAAGCATGATGCAGGCAGAGCTGAGAGTTCTACATCTTCATCTGAAGGTGTGTAGGAGAAGACTGGCTTCCAGGCAGGTAGGACAAGTGTATTAAAGCCTATGCCCACAGTGACACACCTACTCCAACAAGGTCACACCTCCTAATAGTGCCACTCCCTGGGCCAAGCATATACAAACCATCACAGGTGCTGTGGGTGATTTGAACTGGGGTTGGGGGCTGGCTCAAGATGTTTCTGAGGAGGGTATTAGTTTGTGGTCTAGAGACCATTCTTGTGATATTTTGGCAAAGAATGTGAATGTTTTCTACCCCTGCCCCCTTCTACCCCCCCCAAATCTGCCTGAGACTAAATTGAAGAAATGGGTTAACAGTGTTAGCAGAGGACATTTCGGAACACTGTAGTGTGATATGTGGTTATTCGTGTCCAGTCTTTTGAAGATCTATAGTGAAAAGGAGCAAGCTGAGCAAGGGAAAATATAAAATGTTCAAGGATTTGAAAAGAGGCTCCAGGAAGTGGAATGGAGCTAAATCCTGTGTTTAAGGAGATAAATAGATTAAAGAGCACCTGATGTTAGATTGAATAAAGGGGGTGGTGACCTTAGAGCAAGTCCACCCGGTAAGCTTTCAACTTGTGAAAAGGAATTAATGAACAGCTTAGGGCCAGGTGTGGTGGTGCATGTCTTCTAGCACTCTGGAGGAAGAAGCTGGAAGATTTCTATGTTCAAGGTCAGCCAGGTCCACAGAGTGAGCCTCTAGGACAGCCAAATTTAGGCACTTGAAGGAAACCTTTAAAAACAGAAATCTGGTGAAGATGGTTTTGAACAAGGGGTCCAGAAAGTGGAATATAGTGGTTTGAAAGAAAATGGCTCCCATAGGTTCATAGGGATGGCATCATCAGGAGGTGTGGCCTTTTTGGAGTAGGTAGGGTTTTGTTAGAGGAAGTTTATCTCTAGGGGGAGGGCTTTGAAGTCTCAGAAGCTCAAAAAGACCTGGCGGCTCACAAGTTCACTTCCTGCTGCCTGCTGATCTTGATGTAGAACTTTTAGCTACCTCTCCAGCACCACATCTGCCTGCCTGCCACCGTGCTTGATGCTAATGATGATAATGCACTACATCTCTGATTTGTAGGCCAGCTTGTCTTAGGGTTTCATTGCTGTGAGGAGACACTACGAACAAGGCAATTCTTATAAAGAAAAACATTTAATTGGGGCTGGCTTACAGTTTCAGAGTCCATGAGTCCCTGGGGGCCAAATCTGTTCAAACCAATATATACCACTCCCTGGCTTCCATAGGCTGGTAGTGGTAACAAAATGAAAAATGCATTTAGTCCAATTTCAAAAATCCCCCTAGGCTATCACAGAATCAACACTGTTTAAAAGTCCAAAGTTCAAAGTCTCTTCTGAGATTCATGCAATTTGTCATCCTTTATGAAAATCAAAATCCAAAACCAGATCACATACTTCCAACATTCAAGAATGCCAGAGTGAGGACCAAAGCAAAACAGAAAACCATCTGGGCAAACTCCAAAACCTGCATCTCCATATGTGATGTCCAACTCCTTTCAGCTTTGATGACTGAAACATACTCCCCCCGCTCCCCTTGGGTTGGTTCTATTCCCTGTTACAGGCAGCTTTCCTTGGCAAGATCACCATGCTTCCAAAGCTCTTGGGTCACTTCTCCAGCTCTGCCCTCCTTGTAGCACTATAGACTCTGGTTGACTCCACTCTACTGTTGCTGCTGTTCTTGGTTGTCATCCCATAGTACTGGCATCTCCAGTATGCTGGGGTCTTTTAATGCAATTAGGCTTCACAAATAGTCTCTTGTGGGTTGTCTTCATGGTGTCAAGACTCAACGTCTTTATACAACCTTTTCAGTCCTAGTGTACCTTCACCAATGGCCTTCCATGGCCTCTCACAGTGCCAAGCTTCAGCTGCTCTCCATGATCTCTTCATGCTTTCAAAACCAGTACCACCTGTATGATTCATACAGATTACCAGCACAAGGTACAACTTTGGCTATCTTTGAAACACAGCTTCTTTGTGCTCCCAGAAAACAGTTCCCAGAGATGCTGGTCTCTTCTTAATGACAGATAATTTCTTAGTTCCAGCTAACCAATATAAGTTGTCCCAGTAACCTCTTCTATTCTTGACTCTAAAGCTAGAGTCATGTGGCTGAAACTGCTTGCTGGGGCTGGAACATGGCCCCCTTGTTCTATTACATCACTAGCTTTCTGTTTTCCAACTCATTGCCTAAGCTTAACTGTCCTGGAACTTGCTGTGTAGACTGTTCTTGAACTCAGAGATCTACAAGACTTTATCTCCTGAAAGCTAGGATTAAAGGCATATACCAACACACAGGGAGTTACGCTTTTCATGGCCACTATGCCTCAAGAAGCCTATTTCTGGGCTGAAGAGATGGCTCAGAGGTTAAGAGCACTGACTGCTCTTCCTGAGGTCCTGAGTTCAATTCCCAGCAACCACATGGTGGCTCACAACCATCTATAATGGGATCTGACGCCCTCTTTTGGTGTGTCTCAAGACAGATACAGTGTACTCATATGAATAAAATAATAAATCTAAAAGAAAAAAAAAGAGCATTGACTGCTCTTTCAGAAGTCCTGAGTTCAATTCCCAGCAACCACATGGTGGCTCACAACCATCTATAAGGGGATCTGAGCCTCTCTTCAGAGGTGTCTGTAGACAGCAACAATGTACTCACATATATAAAATAAATAAATCTTTAAAATAAGAAGAAGCCTGTTTCTTCCAGCCTCAAAATCTGGATCATATGTGTGCCCTCCATTTCTGTACTGTAGTTCATTCTATAGTTCATTCTAGATATAGTCATGTTGACAACCAAGAGTAGCCATTACAATCTATTCCTGTAAATTTGACACACAATCATATCTTCTTAAGTCCAAATGAAACCAATAATCGGTTTATACTAATTCTTAGATATAACTATCCCTTGTTTAACAAACAATAAGTCTACTTAGGTGAGATCTTGCCCTGAGGTCACCACTCCTGTAATCTGTTTATCTCCTTGAACAGAGGATTCAGTTCCATTTCACTTCCTGGTGCCCCTTTAATACTTGAACTATATATTTTGTATTTTTCCTTCCTCAGCTTGCTCCTTTCATCAAAAGACTCTTCCTAAGAGTGAACTTTAATAATTACACAATAAAATTTATTCCAGGTCGTTTTGAGATTTCCTTTGCTCATGTAATCTAAATCTCTTCACTTTAGCCTCGGGCAGACTCTTCAGACAAGCGCAAAAGCAGCCACACTTGTCACCAAAATATCGCAAGGACGGTCATTAGGGCACATACTAAAATTCTTTGAAACCTCTTGAGCCAGGCCCCCATAGCTCAAATCACCCACAACTCCCCTGTCTTCCATGCTTCTACTAGAATGGCCCATTAAGGCCCATGTAAAGCATTCCACTGCCTTCCGAAGTCCCGGAGTCCACACGTGAAAGCATGGTCAGGCTTATCAGAGCAATACTCAAGTCTCCAGTACCAACTTCTACCTTATTTTGGGTTTCTATTGCTGTGAAGAGACACCATGACCAAGGCAGCTCTTATAAAGGAGAACATTTAATTGGGGCTGGCTTACAGGTTCAGAGGTTCAGTCCATTGTCATCATGAAAGTATGGCAGTGTGCAGGCAGACATGGTTCTCGAGAAGCCCAGAGTTCATCTGGATCTGAAGGCAGCCAGGAGGAGAGTAGAGTCCGCACTGGGTGAAACTTAAGCGTAGGGGTCCTCAAAGCTCACTCCCCACAGTGACACACTTCCTTGAACAAGACCACACCTGTGGGACAAACATGAGTCTGTGGAGCCAACCAACCTATTCAAACCACCACACAGACCTAATTAAATGTTTTCTTTTATAAAAGTTCATATGGTCATGGTGTTTCTTTACAGCAATAAATTTCTAATCAAGACAGGGATAGATTGCAGACTAGCCATTGTTATGAGAGGAGAAAACAAGGGAGTAGATAGTGATTGAGTCGAGGGGAAGGAGAGTAATTCAGAAAGAGAAGGAAATAACATACTAAGAAAAATTTAAAAAGCCACAGGGGAACTTACTTAAAATATGTATACATTATAAATAAGTGTATGCACATACACACAGATAGAGGTAGAAAGATAGAAAGATAAAGAGAGAGATTAAATGAAGTTATATTATACGAGGTAACTCCAGAAGCAATAGATCATCTTACAAAACATCTAAATGCTAGACATGGGAAACCTCCTTTGATGTTGTTAGTTAAGGAAGTTGGTGTCTAAGAGACTCCCCAAATAATATAGGTTATTGCCATTTTCCCTGACTGCCCTCTTGAGCTTGAAGGTAGACCCCGTTGCTGAAGACAACATATACTTTGGGCACAGGGCTTGAAGGAATCAAGTTGGAGCAGACCAGGAAGTGTTTGTCCTCAACGGCTAGCTCTCAGCACTAGAAGGTGTTATACAAGTTGCCAAAGATGTTGATGTAACTAAAGTGTTCTATGTGATAGTTAATACTATAAAAGCCATTCAGATAGATAGGCCTAAAGGCAAAACGTTCACCTGTAAAACTTGGAAAATCTCATTTAAAAATTGTTCTTAGTGCATTGTCTTTACAGAGGCATTAAAAAGAATTGAACAAAAATCTGGTGCAACATTTAGATGCCTATGCCATAAAAAATGCACAATATGTTAACACATGTGTACATGTGTAAGTGCATTTTAGGGAGGTAATAAAATAGTATTTTTAAGATGTTCAACGTAATTCACCACATATAATCTCACTGTGACTCCAAATGTTCTGTCTTGACCCATGCTGTGTCTATTAGGCCTTTCCAGTGGGTTCACACCATAAAGAAGCTTTTAGTGGCAGGGCAGGCTACAGTGAGCATAAGAAAAATAAGGACATTGTAGTTCAACAAAGAGGTCAGAATTAGCTACAGATGGACACCACTTTACAGTACAGTATGTTCCCATTTTATTGAGGTCTTCAGAAGCTCATTGCACCATTCAGTGGGGTTTTGTTTTGTGGGCTACTAACAGTGCTTCAGGACTTTTACCAATCATTTAATTTTTTTAATGGAGACTTCATATTCTTCAGTAAAATCAAGGTCAGGTTTTTCATAGACCCAGATAGCTTTCCATGCAGTTCATCTATCCAAATGTGGGAAACACATGGCGACTCTCGGGAGTTGCTAATGTCCTAACCTTGGGAACTGCTTCATGCTACATTTCATGGTTAAAGGGACACTGCCAATGTGCTGAAGACTGTGACATGGAGAAAATTATCCTGGGTCATTTAGATCGGATTGAAGAAACCAAAAGGATCAGAGAGGAAGGAAGAGGGTCAGAGTCTCAGTAGACAATGACATTGGAAGTGACGAAGAGGAGACGCTATCCGGTGGTGGAAGCAGCGACTCGTGGGAGACTGTGTTGCTGCCATGAAGATGGAGGATGGAAGCCACAAAGTGAGGAGTGCAGGAATTGCACAAAGTGAGGAATGCAGGAATTGCACAAAGTGAGGAGTGCAGGAATTGCTAGGGAGAAGCAAGAAAAAAACCGAATCTTCAGGGGAAGCACAGGCCAGCCAACACCTTAACTTCAGCTCACTGATTTAAACTTTGAAGTCCTTAATGTTCGAACAGATGTTGTTTTAAGGGACTGCGTATGTTCAGCAGTCACAACAGACTAATAGATCAACCGAACAGATAGCCAGACATTTCTGCTTTAAAACTAAGTGTAGGGCATTAGCTGGATGTTGCTGTCTACGCGCTCCTGTGGTTTTCCTGCTGCAGCCTTTCCTTCTTAGATTTGGAGACCTTTAAATGTCTCATGGTTGCCCATCTTTTCTCAGACTGGCTCCCAATCAAAGAACTGTAGTCATGCTATTAGTACAGAGTTCAAGTCCACTCAGAGATCCATTTTATTTACGGTCGTCTGTGGAATTCTTAACTGAAATTGACAAAGTGAAACCGAGTTTGAAATGAAATGGTGAATTCTGGTTATCTTTAAGCCTCCTAACTTTTGGTTCTGGAGTCATTTATTTTTAGTAATGTTTTAGGAAAACATGCTGTGTGCTCCCCTCCTCTCCCTCATCCCTTTCTTCCCTTCCCCTCCCCTTCTTTTCTTTCTTCCTTTACTTCCTTTTTCATTTTCCCCTTTAAATGTTGAAACTGAGATATCAGTGGCAAAGTGTGTTGATATCAGGATGATGTATTAACTTGTTGGCAGTCCACACCTGATAGTCTATGTTTGGAGAATGTCTTATGTGGTGAGTCCTATTACATTCTAAGCCCTGTGCTAGGCCTACTATGGGATACCTCCGTCTGGTCAAAGAGATGAAAATTATTCTGTGAAACTAAGCTGATGCTGCCAGTGACCCATGGACCAGGTGAACAGTGTGCTCTATTGTGGGCTAGATGAAGAGGTTTCTGACTGAAGACAGTTCTGGAGTCTTGCCTTAAAAGATAATGTTTGGAAAGTGGTCTGAAAGTTACTTTACGGTCAAGGTGGTTAATTAAAAAAAAAGTGTTTGAAATGGCATGATTCAGCAACTTTATGTTGTCAACTCTACAATAAAGACTAACGACCCCTTTGCTGGGAATGGTATCAAATACTTGTAATCCCAGTACTAGGGAGACTGAAGCAGGACACTGATGAGCTCAAGATTAGCTTAGACTACATAGCAAAATTCTTGCTACAAACAAACAAACAAACAAACAAACAAACAGCAAAGACCAAATGTGACGGTGATGATAGTAGTGGTGGTGATGAAAAAGCTGAACGGAATATTCTAACCTTAAATGTTTTCGATGGGTTTCTGCAGCTGCTTCTGCAGAATTGTCTCAAGCTGTTTCTTAACTATTTTAAGGTGCTTTTCCGGACACCTCGGACCCAGAGTCCTAAGATGTCTTCTGAATCTAAAATAGCATTTCCTGGCTGACTCTGGTGGCAAGGGCATGAGGGAACCAGCCCCTCTCTTTGTTGGCTGTAGCACTTGGGAGACTGGGTCAGACAGTGCTGAAGAGCTGGCCTTGTTGGTATGGGTGCTGGAGAACTGGCAGGCTGACCAACTCGGCTACTATCCAGGCCCAGATCTAGCATTTGAGTTGGTCCACCCCATCATCTACCCCATCTATGAACTGCTGGAGCTTATGAACAGGTAGGTCCTGAAGATCCAAAGCTACAGTGTCTCCATGACACAGGGCAACAACAGAATATCCTAGAAGATCCCCAGTGAGGAGTCAGTACTGATAGAGTAACAGAAGCCAGATGTCTTGAACCAGACCAAAATGGCTTATTGCAATGAACATTTGCAAGTAAAGATGTTTGGACAAAAGGGTATACTGCGGGACACACAATGGCACACTGCAGTTTCCACAGCAAGATTTTATTATAATATTATTTTTAATTGTTTTACTTTCTTGGGGGGGGCGTAGTTTGCAAGGGCAGAGGGTGGATATGAAGATGAGTAGGATGGAGTGCATGATGTGAACTTCACAAAGAATCAATGTAACATTTAAAAACTAGTATTTCCTTAATAACCCAGAAAATCTCTGCACATTATTTATTTACATTTCAAATGTTGTTCCCTTCCTGGTCTCCCCTCCACAAACCTCCTATCCCACCCCCTTCCCCTTTGCCTCTAAGAGGGTGCTCTTCCACTCACTTTCTCACTCCCACCTAACTGCTCTAGCATCCCCTTATGCTGGGGCATCTAGCCTCCACAGGATCCTCCCCTCCCATTGATGTCAGATAAGGCCATCCTCTGCTACATATGTAGCTTGAGCCATGGACCCATCCATATATATTTTTTGGTTGGTGATTTAGTCCCTGGGAGCTCTGGGGGGGGGTCTGGTTGTTTGACATTGTTGTTATCCCTGTGGGGTTTCAATCCCCTTCAGCTCCTTCAGTCCTTCCCCTAATTCTTCCATTGGGGTCCGTGGGCTCAATTTGATGGTTGGCTGTGAGTATCTGCATCTGTATTGGTCAGGTGCTGGCAGAGCCTCTCAGCAGACATCTATAACAGGCTCCTGTCAGAAAGCACTTCTTGGCATCAGAAATAGTACCTGGGGTTGGGGATTTAGCTCAGTGGTAGGCGCTTGCCTAGCAAGCGGGCCCTGTTCGGTCCCCAGCTCTGAAAAAAAATTAAAAAAAAAAAAAAAAAAGAAATAGTACCTGGGTTTGGTGTCTGCATGTGGGGTGGATCCCTAGGTGGTGCAGTCTCTGGATGGCCTTCCCTTCAGTCTATGGTCCATTTATTTATTTACTTATTGTCCCTGCATTTCCTTTAGACAGGGGCAATTCTGGGTTAAACATTTTGAGATTGTTAGCTTGTCCTCAGCTGGGGACCATGCCTATCTACTGGAGGTGGTCTCTACAGGTTCTGTTTTCCCTTTGTTGGGTACTTTGGCTAATGTCATCCCCATTGGATCCTGGGAACCTCTGCTTCCCTAGGGTCTACTTCCCTAGTGTCTTCCCCAAGTTCCCACCCCACTGCTACATATTTCTATTCATTCTCCTGATCCTCTGGACTTCTCTCTCTTCCCATACCTGATCCTGCCCCCCACTTCTCTCTCCCTCCCAGGTCCCTCCCTCTTTCTACCTCTCATGATTATTTTGTTCCCCCTTTTAAGAAGGATTGAAACATCCACACTTTGGCCTTGTTAAGCTTCCTATGGTCTGTGAGTTGTATTGTTGTGTATGGTGCTCAAATATCACTGTCCTTAAGTTTCCTAGGTCATTGGAGGCTTCTGGCCCTCCGAGTCATTAAAACTAATCTACAGTGTAGCACCCATGTACTCTATTCATATAATAGATTTTTGTTTGCTGTAACATTTCCAAACAGTTTCATACATCATAATATCTTAACCTTAAGTACTTCAGGATGAACCTCTAACAGATAAAGATTTTAAAGTGCCATTATCACATACCACAAATTAGTAAATACTATTTAACAGCATATTCAATTTCTTAGACATGGACTTGGCTTCCTAGTTCTAGCCTGGAGCTTTTAGGGGAACACTGCACTTTATTATTGGTGTCCTATAGTCTTGTAGTTACTATAGTTACAGGAATGGAAGACACCCTGATGAGCTGTTTTACACAGCACAACAAAGACAAATTTTAAAACTGAAGACTAGAATACACAAGTCTACTTCTCTCTTCCTATAATATATACTAGAGGCTAAGGACCTTCTTCAGGTTTTGGATCTGGAAGTCCTATCTATTTGACCTCTGGCAGCTTCACCCCCTTCCATTACAGCATGGCAGAGAAGCCACTCACTGTACAAGGACATGATCTGCTGAGAACTAATCGGTCCTGTAAGAATTACTTCAATCCCTTCCTTTTTTTTTTTTTTTTTTGAGCTGGGGACCGAACCCAGGGCCTTGCGCTTCCTAGGCAAGCGCTCTACCCCTGAGCTAAATCCCCAACCCTTCAATCCCTTCCTAAGGCCATGCTTCTGTGACCTAATTACCCTGAACTAGGTCTCACCTTTTAAAGGCTCTGTCACACCCTCACCAAACTGAAGACCAAACTTTGGGGTATAAACCATTTCTAAACTATACCTGTGAGTAGGAAGATTTCAGCCTTAGAGAACAGTGTAGCCCTGGTTTATTAAATGATGTTTCATCCTGCATCCCGGCCTTCTGGAGAAAATATTCATCTTTCACTTCAGTGGTTCCTGAAAGATAACCAAACATCAATTGCTGATATAATATCCTCTTGTGAGGTAGGAGCAAGATTTCCTGATTGTTCTATGTTTTGACGGACACACATCACAGGCTAATGATTAAACCTAATGAATTTAAAATGAAAAAGCTAACAAGGCTGGAATACATTTTCCACTTTGAATGTTTCTGTGAGGAATGACCTTAATTAGTACAACATTCTTGATGTCTCTTAATCCTCTACTTACTCTGCCCCAGGGAAAGCAAGGCAACTTGGCTGGTAGGTAAATTTTAGAAGACTTAACTATAACAGATTAATTAATTTCTTTCTTCTCTTTGAAGTTGGCTTCCCAAAGGGAGGGGGAAGGTCTTGTCTTTTCTATGATACAAAAATAGTCAGGACAGCCGTTCATCGCAGCCAAACACTTCCTTTGACAGCATGGGTAAGTCTTTCTAACTCCGAAGGTCACCTTACTGTTCCTTTTGACTTTCATTGTACTATGGATCCTAATATGGCCTTTCTCAGAAAAGGCTTACCACTTTGTTGTGTGTGCTTCATTAATTCCTGTTTATGCTTCTCATACAAATAAAAATAAAGGATACTGTTCTGGGCGGCGGTCCTGTCAAAGACAGAAGTGTAGTGCTATTTCAATATGCCATTATATTTGCTAATACTTTGCCTATGATTTTTTGAGCCCATTTTCTGAAGAAGGACTAATTTGTATCTTTTAGGGCTCTAGGGTTTTATTCAAATTTCCATCAAGATGATACTAGGTTCATAAAAAGAATTCAAAAGTTTTCCTTTTATTCTATGTTCTGGAGAAATTTGCGTCAAAATCACCCTTTTACTTGAGTTCTTTTATTTGTTCACTTATAGCTGAGGAAAACAGACAGGTAGGAATCCTTAAGTCTCTGCTCTGACTTGTGGTTACTTTTGTGGTTCTCAACCTTCCTAGCGCTACCACCCTTTAATCCAGTTCCAAATGCTGTGATGACCCTTAACCATAAAATTATTTTTGTTGCTGCTTCATGAATCTAATTTTGCTACTGTTGCGAATCACAATGTAAAAGTTTTTGAAGGTAATGGTTTGCCCAAGAGGTTGCCACCCACAGGTTGAGGCTGTCTGGGTTACTTCATTCTCACTTCCAAGTTTTTTGCTTTTATGTCTCATGTTTATCAGATGACTGAGTGGTCTAGCTGATGCATCTTATGTGTAACTCAGTAGAATGGGTGCTTGTATTTAGGTGTTACTACTGTAAACACCTCTTTTAAAATTATTGAAGTTTATCATTTTTTTCTGCCTTTGTTTGGACTCTTTCTAATAACTCTTACTTACAAATGTATTGCAACTGTGAAATTTCCTCTGATTCTTCTTTGCTTAATCTCAGATTTCTTATGTAACCATGAATAAACAGTTGTTTGGTAAGCAAGCAGAGTTTTCCAATTAAGTGCTCCTTGTCCTGTGAGTGAGCCGCCCTCCTTCCCTCCATCCCTGTCTGCCCCTCTCTCTCTCTGTCTCTCTCTCTCTCTCTCTCTCTCTCTCTCTTTTTCTCTGTCTCTCTCTGTGTCTGTCTGTCTCTCTCTCTGTCTCTCTCTGTATCTCTGTCTCTGTCTCTCTCTGTCTCTCTGTCTCTCTCTGTCTCTGTCTCTGTCTCTCTCTCTCTCTCTCTCACACACACACACACACACACACACACACACACACACACACTCTCACCATGTAGCCTTACTTGATTCTTCTTCCAGAGTTCTGGGATTAAAGGCAAGTTTCACTTAGTCCTTGGGAAGTTCCTTTTACAATAAAGTTATTTCCAATTTTCTTCCCTTCTCAGTAGAGAGTTGAGTTTTGTTCACCACTGATATCAAGTTTGGTCATATAGCTTACTTTGACAATGGGATGTTGATATGTGGCTTAGTATGGAGATACATGTCACCATCGTGGGAGTTCTGGGATTTTTTCTCTCTTACAATCATCATGTTCCAGATTGGGATTCCTTGTCCTGGGCCTCAAAGGAAGACATGAAAGGAAGGTATAACCAATCAGTGAATGTGTAATGTAGCAGGGAGTAAATGTACATTGTTGTAAACTAATGAGATTTCGGAGGTTGTTTGTTATTGCAGCAAACGTTAGCAAAGTTATACATCACCTTGTGAATGCGTTCCCATAGTCATTATCTTTTATACTATGTCACATATTTCTATGTAGAACATAGTATTTATCTAAATATGATATGAACTATTTTAACATTAACATGTAGGTACATTTATGGAACTCAAAATAATAATATCTATGTTTAAATCATGATTATAAAAGTTTATGGTTGAGTATCTTGATTTTCAATATTTATATATTTATTTGTTTGTTATTATATATATGGTTGTTTTGCCTACATGAATGTCAGTGTACCTCATGCGTGCCTGGTGCCTGCAGTGGTCACGAGTAGGTGTCAGTTTCCCTGGACTGGAGGCACAGAGGTTGTGAGTTATCCTGGGTGCTAGGCATCAAACCCAGATTTTCTGGAAGAATAACCAGTGCTCTTAACTACCGAGCAATCTCTCCGGCCTATCATTGCTTTTTTTTTTTAAAGGTCTATTTATTTTAATTTTATATGTGTAAACATTTTGTCTGTATGTATGTCTGTATACCATATGCATGCCTGATGCCCAAAGAGGCCAGAAGAGATGTCAGGTCCCACTTAAAGTAACACCCAAACCTTGGTCCCCTGCAAGAGCAACACGTGTTCTTAACCACTGAGCCATCCCTCTAGCCACTGAGTCTTTGCTTTTATGGTACACTTGTGGCTATAGTTATGATTTCCTTGATACTGAGTATTTGATGAGAAAAGTTTCCCTATTTCAACCCTGTCATGTTAACCTAGGGACGAGAAGGACACTGTCTCTTTTTTTACAGTTTTAATTATACCTCAAGTACAATTGGAAATAACTTAAAATCAAAATGATATATACCTTTACAAATGGAGTTTCCTATGACTATCAGAAACGTAAACAGGTTGAAATATGAATATAACTAAATTTTTCTGAATATGGAAAGGATTCTAGCATTTTATTGAAGATAAAATCTAGAACAGTGGTTCTCAACTTTCCTAATGCTGCATGTCTTTAATATGGTTCCTCATGTTCTGACCTCCAACCACAAAGTTATCTTTGTTCCTACTTAGTAACTGTAATGTTGCTATGGTTATGAATCATAATGTAAATATCTGTGTTTCCTGAAGGTCTTAGGCATCCCCTGTGGAAGAATCATTTGAATCCTCCAAGGGGTCGTGACCCACAAGTTGAGAACCACTGATCTAGAAATTAGGTAATATTTAAAGATTTCAATGTGAACCTCATACTTTCATACCATATACGTTTCAAAATTTTTTATTTATTATTATTTATGTGTGCATAAGGTATGTGAGCCATGAGCCATTGTGTGTGTGTGTGTGTGTGTGTGTGTGTGTGTGTGTGTGTGTGTGTGTGTGTGTGTAGGTCAAAGAACAACGTTTATCAATTTGATTTTCTTCTCCCAGCGTTATATATGTTCCGGGGATTGAGCCCAGATCCCAGGCTTTCAGGATAATCACTTTCATCCACAGAGTCATCTCTGTGGCCCTCACATCACACGGCTGTTTTAATATTCTGTCTCCTAGACAGACCTAAGAAAATACAACAGGTGCTAAAAATACCTGAAGACAGCGCGTCATTTTGTTTGTTTACTACTTTCCGTACCAAGGTTGTTTTCTGTGGAAAGTCTGGCACAGTGAAAACTTGGTTAATTTTTTTCACTTTGTTCTTAGAAATCCGAATTTTCTCTGTGGTAGTACAAATATGAGTTTTAGTAGGCTAATCTCTGAGGAATCAGATATGCCTAGGGAAAATAATCTAGAGAGGAACTGAAGCCCAGGACCATATGATTCGCATTATTAGTACTTTCCATGTAATAACTGTACACATTGTTATCATTAGCAACACTATTTCAATCACGGATATCAGCAAGTTCAGAAGAGATCATTTCTGAATTGTCTCTATTACACTGTGATCAAGAGGAAAAAGTCCAAGTCCGGGTTTTCCTTTAGTGTTGCTTCTGACGTTTTAAAATAGACTCATTTTCTGTGGTTTCATGTGACCTGTTACATGTGTCACTGGATGGCAAGGAGGCCTGTCTCTCATTAGCACTTCCGCTAGTACTTGAGAAAAATATCCTGTGAGGAAAAAAAGAAAGAAAAAAGACTCCAATAGGCCTTCCCTGAATTTAAAAGCATTTGATTTTTTTGTTTTTTGAGAATTTTGGGGAACACCATCTCTAATTTTAGCTGCATACTCCCCACAGATGATAAAACGAACACTCTATCTGACTCGAAACATGTTTCTCTTTGATCCTAAAAATGGTTTTTGATGAAAAAATTGGCTCTCTATTATGTTAAGGGTGAGATAGGATTTAACTGCCTGTGGGGGAAGGAGACAGATCTATAAAAGACAGAACAAAAGAATAGGTTTGAGATAAATCTGTTGCTCAACGGAATTGTATTTTACTTTTGGCAAACATTTATTAATTGTACATAGTCCTATAATTGATCAGCTCACGCTGATGCACAGTTTGGAAATAGGATGTTGAAGTCCATTATTTTTTTTATTTACCTTTTCATTTTACATCCCTCATCTTTCCTGTTTACCTACATCCCTGTAATCACTGTGAGAGGTTCTCTCTGTCTCTCTCTCTGTGTTCTATCTTTGCAAGACACTGCCAGTTATTTGCTTTTCTCCATTTCTCCTTTTCTCCTAGCACCAAAGATGTCCCTTCACTTGTCCTAGTTAGGGTTTCTATTGCTGCAGTCAAACACCATGATCAAAAAGCAATTTGGAGAGGAAAGGGTTTATTCGGCTTATATCCCCATGTTACTGTTCATCAGTGTAAGAAGTCAGGACTGGAACTCAAGCCAGGCAGGAACCTGGAGGCCGGCGCTGATACAGAGACCATGGAGGGGTGTTGTTTACCTGCTTGGTCCTCATGACTTGCTCAGCCTGCTTTCTTATAGAGCTCAGTACCACCAGTCCAGGGATGGTACTTCTGCAATGGGCTGCTCCCTTATCTACCAATCACGAATTAAGAAAAAGCATACTAAGCTGGATCGTATGGGAAGCATTCTCAACTCCATACGGAATAACAAAGGACCCAGGAGAGTGAACACAATTCTTAACAATAAAAGGGAAGCATTTTCTCCCTGAGGCTCCCTCCTTTAGACAATTGTAGCTTTATATAAAAAGTGTCCAGTACAGAGTCCGTTGGTGGCTCTCTACTGGGATGGCCATTTGGTCTTTATACCACTCTCTGAGGGATAGCCGTTCTAGAGCATAGGTTAAAAGATATTTCAGCTACGAATATCAGCATTGGTCTCATGCTTAAAACCACTCATCAAGCCAGCCATACTGATGTGAACCTGCAGTCTCACCATGTACGTGGGAGGCTGAGTCAGGAGGATACAGAATAAAGGGACCCTGGGCTGCGTAGTCTAGTGAGTTTGTTGAGAACCTGTCTAAACAAACAAGTGAAAATAACAAGTCAGCCTGCTCTAGTATCCTGACCAGCCTCTGCCCAGTGAGGTGAACACAGCACATTTCCTGCTGCGGGATATGAAAGAGCAGAAATGGGGGATGAGGAATCCTTGATTTTGTCTTTGAAAATGAGTGGAATGCCGTGAAAGTGGTGAAAGTAAGGTGATCAATCTATAAGCCTGGAAGGGTCAGAGAGAATTCTGCGTCTTTCATAGGCTGAGTGTACTGGCAGACAACCAAAGATACCATTTGCTGAGAGCCAAGGGGGAGACTTGGTGGGATTAGAATAGACCATGGGGAGAGCATGGGTGGTTATTAAGCGTCCTACTTGAGTGAGCAGCTGAGGTATATTCTAGTGGGCTATGGGACGAGCCTAGGTGCTCATGAACACACGAATGAAACCAGAAAATGTGGTGTAGACACACAGTGGAGAACTGTTCAGACACAGGGAGAACAAAACTGTGAGTTTTCAGGGAGGTGATGGAACTGAGATCACCGTGTGAGCTGAAATAATCTCAGAAAGATAAACATCGCTTCCTTCATATAGAGAATCAGAAATGAAAAGTAGAGGGGCTGGGGGATGAGCAACTGGAGGAGGGAAGCGAAAGAGGGCAAGAGGGGCATGATAAAAATACATAGTATATGTGTATGAAAGGAACATAGCAAATCCTGTTATTTGTAAGCACAATAAAATAAGATTCCAAGAAGCAAATTTATAAGGATTTCTCCATTTTTTTTTAAGTTGTTATAAAGTTAAATGTGAATGGAGAGGGGCTCAGGTGACTGACTGCTGCAAGCCCCAGTTATAGTCACATTTCTGTTCAATAAAAGCTCCTGCCCCTTTTGGCTTAGCATTCGGAATAAGGTGTACTTATAAATCTAATCATGCATTTCCTCAGGTCCACGTGTTCAGAGAGGCTGGACCTGAACATGCTGATGTAAATAGGGTTACTATGGAAACAGAAAACAAAACAAAAAACAAAACAACTCTTCACTTCCTCTTAATGATAATACCTGCACTGAACACTATAAGCCATATCAGAGTCTTTATTTGGAAGGACTAAAACACAGGGACGATCCTGGTAGAAAAGATGTATAAGGAAAGAAATGGGAGCTATGAGCCCTTGGAAGGATCAAAAGTGGGGCAAGATTTCACTGCTTGGGCAGGAATCCTAAGGAAGAGCAGTGAGGGACAGGGCTGGGTTTGGAACTCACCTGACAAGAAAGTGAGGCAACATTGATCATTATGGAGCCAAAGAATGGCTTAGGAAAGCCAAGAGGGCAGTAGCCAAGAGGCTGACTGTGGGAAGGGGACACAGAAGGCAGAGTGGAGAATTTCTCTATGGAGAACAGAAGGAAGGCTTAGGGACATTTTCTGAAGGTCTAGTGACCTTTGTTCCGGAAAGTGCAAAGGTGAGCTGTGAAGGAAAGCTTAGGGATTTGCAACAGTGGATAGGCGATGCCTTTAAAAGTGAGGGTAGACCTCATTTCTGCTTTGGGAACTCTTTTTTACTTTAGGATATTTATCAGTATAATATTTTGTATCATAACAATTTCTTTTTCAACTTTGCCCTTATTTGTCTTATTTGGTAGTCAAAACAATCTATGACCCAGGCATGAAAATTAAATACCTATTACTCTTAATCAAGGGTATATTTAGAGATCTCAAGTAGTTTAATTACTCAATTACCCCACTGAGGGTTTTTTTTAATCAAATAATTGAGTGGACACTGTATGGGGATCACAGGAATACAGGGCATGAGCGAGTGCTCAACTAGGGAAATGAGGAACCACACACAGGCTGTCTATAAGAAGAGGCAGGACCTCATGGCTACCATCAGTCCTCACCCATCCGCAAGAGATGAATACCACAGACAGATATCAAAAGTTCAGACATCTGGACTTGACTCTGATGTTAGAGTCTTGCCTAGTAAACTTGGATGTACCACTAGATGTAATATTTTTGTCATTTTATATTCAGATTATCACAAAATTAATTTGTATGAGCATGCTAATGGATGGGTCCAGAGTAAGTATAAAGGTTGAGGTGAATGTGGGAAAACTGTGTGCAAAATAAACTTAGTCCTCACAAGATGGGAGGAGATGCTTTTTTAAAAAAATTCCATGATTTTATTTTTTTATTGGATATTTTTTATTTATATTTCAAATGTTATTCCCTTTCCCAGTTTCCCATCCATAAGCCCTCATCCCATTCCCCTCCCCTTTTTCTATAAGGGTGTTTTCCCTCCCCAGCTACCCCTACTTCCTGCATCCTCACCCTGACATTCCCCTACACTGGGGGAGTCCAACCTTGGCAGGACCAAGGGCTTCCAGGAGATGCTTTTTGAATTGGCCATTCCATGTGGTACTCCCTAGAAACACTGCTGAGGCAGTACCCGAATGTCTCTTCTCTCCCTGTTGTCTGTGGACTGTAGAGAGGTGGAAATGCAAACCAAACTCTTCTCCTTTCTCATCTCCAGTAATTATTGTTAAAGTGTTAACGATTGTGTACCTTTCTTTAGTCAAGGATATTATAGTCTCTTTGCTTTGGGGTTCTGGTAAAGATTCCTATGCTGAGATTAGTTTCTAAATAGAATTAAAATGTGTTTTAGTACCCTGTTTTGTCATCTAAGTGGATGTCATGGTCCCATAGAGGCCACTTGGAGATACATTATCAATAGCAAAGAATATATACTGCCACCATTTCCATAGCATGGGTCAAAGCTTTCACACAGACCAGATGTAAAGTTCTAGTTTAGATCTTCACCTCCAAGAGTCTAATGTGTGTGATGCCTCATAGTATGTGTTAGCAATGGGCCTCTTCCAGAAAGTCGAGGGGGGCAGCAGTGGAGGAATTAAAATTTGATTAACCTTTATTTGGCATCTGAAACACACACACACACACACACACACACACACACACACAGAGAGAGAGAGGGGGGGAGAGGGAGAGGGGGAGAAAGAGAGAGAGAGAGGGAGAGAAGGAGAGAGGGAGAGAGAGAGAGGAGGGGAGGGGGATGGGGATGGGGATGGGGAGAGGATATATAGATAGAAAGATAGATGATAGATGATAGATAGAGAATACTGATTCTCTTTGTTCAGTGTCTTGGCAACCCTGAATAATAGAATACATTTTTGTTTCAGTATCTCATTATTATATAATAAATGGCTCTAAGATTTACTGCTCCCAGCCATTTGTTTTGCTCACCAATTTACAAGCTGTTTAAAATTCCATGGGAATGGCTTGCTTCTGCTTGATGTGGTACAGCTCAAATGTTCAGCCGTGTGTAGGTGGGGCAAAAGCCTCCATTTAAGCTGCCTTTATCTCACATGGCCATGGCTGTCTTTGTATGTTGAATGCCTTTCCCCTCCATGCAGATCCATATGTTGAAGTCTTGGTCCCTGGCTTGTGGCACTATTGCGAAGTAGTATGATCTTTAGAAAGTATGGCACAGCAGAAGAAAGTCAAGTCCTTGGGTGCTGCGTGGCCTTAAAGTCCTGACCTCCTCTCTTTGTTGCTCTTTGTTCTGGTCACTGTGTAGTGGTCAGCTTCCTCTGCCATATACTTCACCCTGATGCACTGCCTCACCACCATCCACGAAAGTGACAGGCTGCACAGACCTCAGACCTCTGAAACTTTGAAGCAAAGCAAGGCTTTCCTCTTTTCCAGTTGTGGCTGGTATTTTGTTATAGTAGTTGAAAGCTACTTTTACGTAATTGGCCAGTGGGTGTGGCCAGAGCTGTTGGCGAGGAGCCGAGCCCCCATTTCCTAACATGCATTTCTTTTGGCAGGTTGCTTGGGTTTGCCCACACCATGGGGACTACATTCTAAGAGCAAATGGCTCAAGAGTAAGTAAGAACCAGGAGGTTGTATCATCCTGTCTGACCTTGCCTTAGAACTCACACAGCTTAGTTTTCACCTCAGACACAAGTCCCCCTGGATTTCAGGAAGGAGCAAATCTTCAGTTTCCATATGAAATGCATGGCGTTCAGGTGAATATGGATTTCAATCAAGTGATAAATTGGCTCATAGGATTAGGACATCTTGTGCAACATTCAGATCATGTCTACTGATTAAGACATCACGTACAATATTTGGGTCATGCTTATACTAACATGCTTATATTCAAGCAGGTTTCTTGAGTTTGATTTGCTAGATCTGTAGTATAATTACCCTTTACCAGTGGGAGAAAGGTCAAAAATCATAATATAGTGAGAATATCGTGTTAATATTCGGAAACAACTCTCTGCCATGGCTTTTGATCCATCTGATGTGTAAAATATGTTCATGGTCAAGGACAACACGTCTCATTCCCCTAGGAATCGATTTGAAGTTTAGAATCTTATACTCTAAATTACATCCAAGTGTAGGTGAAGGTCTTGGTACACTGTTTCTTCAGTGCAACTTCTTTTTATTTGAAAACCTATAGCAAGCACAGGCAAGTTTTCTGTCCCCTTTTAGTTGGCATGTGACAAGGAGGTGGGTAGAAGACAATAGCTATAGGCATTTCCATTCCTAAGTAGAAAGAATAACAGTGACTTTATCTAGAACAGTTCTGAAATCCTGCCAGGTAAATGGTGTGGGTTATTGTCTGATAGCTCAACCCTTTTGCCTATGGACATATCCCTAGGGGCTCTTGGCTCTAGGCTCTTTGTACTTCCTACTAAGTTTTTATAAAAATGGCCTGTATTGGGTCTGATTCATTTCCAACACTTGTTTCTTGTTTGTAGTAGTTTTGACAGTCCAAAGATCTCTCTTTCTTTTTGTCCCACTTCTTGTTTTCCATCTAAGTTTACACCCTTCCTTTAAAAATGCTGTGCTATTTGTGTAACAAATCGTAATCCTCTTTGTTAATACAAAGGAGTCATTTACACATCTCTCAGTACGATTGTCTCCACCTTGAGTCATAAGAAACGTCATCCAGACCATGCCCTTAAGACTCTTAGGAGCCCTGTTGTTTCACTATTGTTTCTTGACTTTGTCTTCAAGCTTACAAAATGTTGTACGCAGCCGCCTCTATCACCTTTGCCCAGATTTGTCTTTTACGTGAGTTTCCTGGCCCACTGTTCCAAATCACTACATACAACCTGCAGGCTTAAAACAACAGGTTATGTAACAAATCTGGAGATACATTTTCCAAACTCGAGGCATTCACAAACTTTGCCCTATTTTGTGTAATGGACTCTAATTCTTTTAATTTTATTTGCATAGAAATATGTGTGTTATAGATGCACATATACACGTGGTCTTTCAAGCTCTGTGCATGTGCCTGGAGGCTGGAGGATGACATTGAGTATCTTCCTTTATCACTCCACGTTATTCCTTTGAGGTACTGTCTCTCCCTAAACCCAAAGATTATGATGTTTGGATAAACAGGCAAGTGGAAAGCCTTATGGACCTTCTGTCCCTGCTCCTACAGCACTGGAGTTTCAGGTGCTCACAAGGCTTTTTCTAACTTACATAAGGGATGCCTGATCAGGTCCTCATGGTTGTGAAACAAGCCCTGCTAGCCACTGAGCCATCTTACCAGATGCATCCTTCAGAGGCTCTAGAGGAGACCCAATACTATTTTTCTTGGTTCCCATAGCACATCATCTGTGGTTCATAGACACTCACTCCAGTCTCTTTCATCATGTGGCTGTTTCTTATATAAATAATAATAGTGTAATTATCAACTTCACAAGTGAACCTTCATACACTTGTTTTATTATTCTATTATCTCCATTCCAGTTCTGGTAATAAAGCTAACAATGCCCTTTCGAACACTTTTATAATTCTAGGCACAGTCTAAAAGTAGCTATCACATTTTTGTCACCTACTCTCTGTGGTCTTAACAAATGGCATCTCTACAGCTTGTCTGGTCCTTTGTTTGTCCCGACATTTTGGAGCTTATAAATGGATTCTCCAACTTCTTAAATTAATACATTCCTTATTTTAATATTTGTATGCTTCCAATTAATTTGAGGTTAGCAATTTCAGCTAGAAGACCAGATACATGATGTGCCTGTCTTCAAGTATCATTGCTAGAGGTGTACCATATGAATCTGTTCCTTACCGATGGCATTAACTTACATCATTTGGGTAAAGCATTGCTCAATTTTACAATGATTTAATCGTTATGTGTTTCTCAACTGATGAGCATTTTATCTGCAAAAATGATTCAAGTATACTATTTCCTATAAAAATTCCTCCTGGAAGAATTGAAGATGTTGATGATTACTATGATGATTATAAAATAACCCTCAATCTCCTGACAGTTACCAATAGATCTCTGACATTGTTGTAAACAAGAGACCTCCTTCTCCTTTGCCTCTGTGCTCATGCATTATAATAGATGCATCGGTGTCAGAGTCAGACTTTTGTTGCTGTGACAAAATATCTGGCAGAGCAAACTTAAAAGAGAAAATTTATTTTGGCATATGCATTCAGGGGTAGCAGTCCATAGTTGTTTGACTCCCTTGTTTCTGGGTTTGTGGAGAGGCAAAGAATCATTGTAGGAGGGCATAGTTTAAATTGCTTACTTCATAATGGGGAAGGAAGTGGAGGAGAGAGGAAGGAAGAAGGGAACAAGAGAAAGAACAGGACAGGAATAGCTTCCAAAAGTATCTCTTGAGCCATACACTCCCTCCCAATAGCCCATTCGATATGAACTTACTGATAGAGTAATTCGTTGATGAAATTAATGCTCAGGTGATCTAGTCATGTTCGATGATTGGATCCACTAGTTGTGGACCAAGCTTTCAGCTTGTGATGCATTGTTTGTTTGCTTGTTTGGTTTGGTTTTTGAAGCTACTTAACACCCAAAGCATAGCAAAAAAGAATGACATTTTTAATGTCTTAGAATTCCTGTGATTGTATGCACAGTGACTTCATTTGGCTCAAGGAGTCCCTTCAAGCTGTTAAAGCTGGCTTCTATACGCTTTCTAACCCAGTGTAATGTTCTGATGTATCAGTTACTTTATGCCTATCATTTGTTTTGATGCTGGGGCTCTAACTCAATGCTTATGTGTGTGTGGCAAGCTCTGTACCAATGGAGCTCTATCTACAGCTCCTCAGGATTATCTTTCACCTGCTCTAGAATCAGCCTTGGCTTTTCATAATGGAGTCTATTACAGTCGACCATGGTGTAGGCACTGTAGTCTGCTTATGCTGCAAGGATATTTTTGTTCCTTGCAGTGAATAGAACTAGGAAATATAGTTCATATGTACACATAAAAATGCACAAAATAAACATGCATGTAAATTTATATAGAGAGATATTCTAGGTATTCTATCTATATAACATTGCAGATATTTATTAAGCTTTAACTCAGACTTCTAATTATAATGGCAACAAGTTTTTTCTGCCCTTCCCAATTCAGTATTTGATGTTTTCTTCATTTATAATAAGAAACCTGTTTTCCTTCAATAGGAGTATGTTAACTCATTTGCTTAACTCTTTTTTTCCACATGGAGAGGTTTAATGAAAGGATGAGAAGACAAGGGGAGAGAGAGAGAGAGAGAGAGAGAGAGAGAGAGAGAGAGAGAGAGAGAAAAGAAGAAGAAGAAGAAGAAGAAGAAGAAGAAGAAGAAGAAGAAGAAGAAGAAGAAGAAGAAGAAGAAGAAGAATTGTAGAGAAGGAGAGGATTAGAGTAGAGGCTGGCCATGAGCACGTGAAGAGAAGGAGGGAGGGGAATGGGGAGAGAAGGGACAAGGGGACAAGAGAGCAAGAGCAAGAGAGAGAAAGAGCAAGAGCTTGCTTAACTCTTATAAGCTTAGATAACTCTTAAGTTGTTCATTTAAGCACCTCCTAAAGCAAGTGTGCTACAAAGAGTTAAGGATTTTGTTGGTTCTCAGGTGAGAAAGTTCTCATTTGCACATAGCAGAATTTACTAATAGCTAGAAACAAAACTCTGATAAAAAAATAAGCATGCCCTAATTTTAGTGACAGAAGATATGTTCTGGCTGGACCTGTTCTAGTGCTGTTGTTGTTTTAGCATTTGGAGATTTGACATCTGAGCAGCTCTATACATCAATACAATCATTTTACATGGCTCTATTTAAGGTAGACAGTGTTCTATCATCTCACTTGCAATCTTAAATTCTCCAAACATCACTCAAAGTTCTGTTATACTCTGGATTTGGTATAAAAAAGTTTTAGATGAGCTGTTGTTTAAAAGAGATCTAACTGGGGAAATGGGATAAGGGAGAGTTTTAAGAGGGGGTGGGGTGATAAATGAAGGGCAAAATAGCAGTAAGGATGGTTGGAAAAACATCATAAGGAATCATACTATTAACTATCTGAAATGCCTATAATACATATAATTGTGTGCATAAACATGCACATATAGTTTAAGTGAATAATTTCATCTGTGTTGACAATACTTCCTGTAAGAGACAAATTCTACCTAACAAAATGCCCAATACCAGGCATGAGAAGCCCTCTTTTAACTTGTTGGTCTGTTAGTCTGCTGGGAGTATGTGATTTAATGAAGTGGTGGCTATTGGTAGCTTAGGCTGTACCTAAGTAGTAGGGTTAGTATCAGTGAAATAGTAGTAGTCATCAAGAGACTGCTAATAAAACACAGTGTACTGCAATTGCCCTTGGTTGCCTTCTCTATTGATGAAGATACCGTGCACTTCAGACCCAGGACCCAGAGGCCCTTGATTTGCAACTGACCTGAATGCCTTTTCCTTGAGGTCTAGTTTTCATGGTACCAGAGGGTGGGTGACATGCAAGCTTCCAAATAAGAAAAGCAAAATAGTGATATTTTGACTTCTTCGGGGAGGGGAACACCCATGTAGAAGGGGAGGGGTAGGGGTAAAGGGGATGCTGGCCTGGAAACTGGGAAAGGGAATAACAATTGAAATGTAAATAAGAAATATCCAATTTCATAAAGATGGAGGAAAAAAAGAAAGAAAGAAATGAAAAGCAACCAACGGTTCTACCTAGCTATGGTACCTATGAACCACAACAATGACCAGCATGACACAATAACCCTAAGTGTGTAGTAGGGGCACACATACTTTGGCAGTAATCAACAGTGTTCAAATTGGACTTAAGATCTGACCAACAAGGAGGAAACAACGCTGGTACTGGAATCCTAGTCAACTACTTAGGGTTCGTGAGGTCATGGATCTTGGAGGAAGACTTACAGCTACCATTTCACTAACCCAGAATAATCCCAAACTAGACTCTAACCATTTGTCCTAAGTGTAGTCCTCACCCTTCATCTTTACAACAGATGAAGACCATTACAGAAAACTACAGCCAACAAAATGCAGAGTTGTGGAGCCTCCTCCCAAGGGATACATCTCTAAAACACTCCCACACCTAAGGCTCAGAGAACATCGTGGAAGAGTGGGTGGGAAGACTGTAAGAGCCAGAGGACCTGGGAGTTTGTGTGAGACTCTATTTCCTAGTAATGTCCGAAGCTACACCATAAAATCTCACCAACATGACTGCCTAAACATCAGCTGAATAAGGACAATAGCAATAGACATGCCAAAGTGGATGTGCACAGGCACACAAGTCTTCAACCCTACACAAAATAACTACAGGCAATCAAGACAACATACTGTGACTGGGAGAGAGATAGTCTTCTCACAGGAAGAGTACACAGATTGGTTATCAAATACCAAATGGTCACCTCTGAAAACATAGCATAAGAGTAACATTCAGACTAAGCAAGTCATACTTGGAAGTGTGTGTGTGTGTGTGTGTGTATGTGTGTGTGTGTGTGTGTGTGTGTGTGTGTGACAACAATTAATGAAAAAAGAGGACTTAAATTTGAAAGAAAGCAAAAAGAGGTTTATGTGAAAGTTTAGAGGGAGGAAATGGAAGGGATAAATGTAATTATATTTTATCTCAAAAATAAAGGGAAAAAGAGAATGTAGGCTGGGTATGATGGCACATACCTTTAATCTCAGCACTTGGGAGGCAGTGCCAGATGGATCTCTCTAAGTTGGGTGGTCTACACAATGAGTTCCAGGACACCCTGGGTTATATATTAAGACCCTGTTTCAGAAACACAACATAACACAACACAATACTACACAGTGCAACAAAACAAAACAGAAATGTTCATGGAATTTACCAGATTAAATAATCTCTTTTGCTAAAGATACATCTTATAAACTGTTATAATCTTAAATGATTAGGTGTAGAAAGTCGAGAATATCACTTTGTTTTAAAAATAGGAAAAATGGGGGCTAGAGGATGGCTGACTCCCTAAAGTACTTACTATAGAGCCTAGAGACCTGAATTTGATTTTCCTCACTATCATGAAAAGCTGGGCATACACTTGTAATCCAAGTCCTGGGGCTGGGGTTCTCTGAGCAGCCAGGACAGTTTAATTAGTGAACCTCAAGCCTTAGTGAGATCTAGTGTCTTCAAAAATCAATATGGGAGCTGGCAAGATGGCTCGTTGGACAAAGCACATGGTGCAAGAATTAGGACCAGAGTTGGAATCCATGGTGCCCACATAATACCAGTGGGCATGACATCCCACTCATAATTCCTAGGGCTTAGAAGGCAGAAACAGGGAATCCAGGGCAAGCTGTCTAGCAAGGCTGACTGAATTAACAAGTTCTAAGATCAGAGAGAAACTCTGCCAGAATATATAAGATGAAGAGTTATTGGGGAAGACATCTGACTTCAGACTCCAGCTTCTGTATATAGTCATTTATGTGCACATGCATGTGTCCACAAACTTACAAATACATGAAAATATATGCATACATATCACATTCACATATCACATTCACATACACATGGGGAATATAAGACACCAAAATGGTCAGTTCCTAAGAAACGATGCCTGAGGTTGTCCTCTGGCCTGTACAGACACATGCACCTACACACAGAGCCATGTTCAAACACACTTACACACTCATGCACACATATAAATGCAGACAAAAAATAAAAATGGAGCAGTGTTCCTGTGAAGTTATTCTAAACTTCAGTGTGTAAATACGCTCTTCAGTTCTTGCTCTAACTCACTTCCTGGCTCCAAGAAGCTGTGTGGGTCTTTGAAACTAATGCTCTGCAAGAGTGTTTGCTTAATACATATTTGTGGGTGGAAAGAATAGTCAGACAGTAGGAAACAATGCATGAAGACACTTTGGCAAATCTCTTTGATCTGAAACTGTTTAGATGATGGTCAGTTATCGTAATATTTATAATCTGAGTAGATTTCAACATGGAGCAATGGCCATTAAGACTTTGGTCCTCTGGTGGGAAAGTTGTCATCCTCACAGCTGCTTAGAAATATTGTAGAAGGCATAGGCAATAGTACCAGGTTGTTTTGAAATTACACCTACCAACGTGAAACATCTAAAGGCCAACGTTATGGATCAAGATTAAAATAAACCAAGCATATTGGAATCCCCTGATGTCTGATGGGAGATATCTATGGAGATGAACTTCCCTTCATGCCTTGTGGTTGACTTTAGACTTCATTCATGAATGTGGTTCCTGCCCCACACTCACAACTGTCATACAGGGCAGGTGTCTCAGAGAAACACTGTCTTCTAAAGGCATGGTAAGGACTCTGAACTTAAGATGAATAGATTGACCTTCTAATAGTTTTCTGGACTTTTATTCAGAGTTCAGACTGAAATTCAAATCCCCTGGCTCATCACCAAGACTGCTTCTCATTAAAACACCAAAACTATAAGAAAATGACCAATGAGAAAACCAACCTCTAGGCAATCACAAATGATGCAATTAAGACTATTTAAAAAATCAGTATGATGACCATTGGAATGGCTTTTCTTGGGGGGTGGCAAATGGGTTGAGCTTTTAAGTTTGGTTATGAGGAAAAATAACATTGAAATAATAGTAAACTCTTATTGGAGCAAGTAGTAAATGCCGATGACCCACTTAGACATGCAGTAAGTCATGGATTCTTCTGGAAGTTTTCTCTTAGAGACTTCTTCCTTTCTGATTCCACACGTTCTGGATAACCAATGCAAGTTTCTGATTTATGATAATCCTGTCTTTTAGGTGGCAATCTGTGCATTTGGGGAGAGGATGAAGGAAGCCCAGGATGAAGGAAGACATAGGTTAAGCTCCGAAGGCGTGCTATTGTTAGTCATTGTTACCGGAACATTTCCCAATGCAGAGTCTGGTCCAGTAGCACCATCCACTGTTGGAAGGAAGTCAAGTTGAAAAGCCCAGATCTAGCACTGTTCTTTGATTTATCAAGCCTGAAGCATATAAGCAAACAGAGCTTTGCAGGGCTCTAAATGACTGTCCCTTTCATGTCTGTTTTTCTGTCTCTTGGAGGATAGAATAAAGTCCCCTGTTTTTATTGTCTGCTAAGAACTTAGAATTCAATCTCTAGCTCTGTCCCTTTACAAAGTGCATAAAGCACATTTGTGGAAGTTCATTCACTCAACACAACAGAAATTACATCTATTCTTTAAAATGTAAGTTTTTGAATAGTGGTGACTCTTAAGTCTTTTATATTTTGAGACATGGTCTCACTTTGTAGCTGAGCCTTAAACCCATGATCATCCTCCTGCCTTATACTGGGATTACAGGTGTGTGTGTGTGTGTGTGTGTGTGTGTGTGTGTGTGTGTGTGCACCATACCTAGAATAGTCCTCTTCAAACACAAATCTGTTCATGACACATGAATTCAACTCTTCTAGAACTCTGCACTGGGGTTGCCCCACCATTCAGATAGTTAACACTAAAGCCTTCCACTCCCACATTTTTGTTCACGTGACTCCATTCTTCCTATAAAAACAAACATGCAGCCAAACAAACAAAACCACAGGCAAACAAGCAAGTCAACAAGCCTCATCAACCTTTAAGGCCCTGTTCTCATGTCTCTTTTCCTTGAGAGACATTCTGCCCTGTATTCACTCATTCACTTGTAGCATAGCTACAGACCACATTATTTACATGTCATGTAAGTCATAGCTTCATATCCACACACATGTTCATGTACATGAGTATGCACTTTAAGGTTTTTTGAGCATCTTGTGGGCTGAATTATCTTTTTTCCAACATGTGTAATATCAGCTTTTAGAAAAGGTTGCATTAATCAAATAAATGAACAAATGGAGTGCGCTCTGAAGAACCACTGGGCTTTTTGACAACCTGACAACTGTCTTTATGGAAGAGAATGTTAAATGTCTCAAGTTCAAAGGAGTAAAGGCTGAGTTCACATTAGGCTTTGGGACCCTTTAGATGGCACCATTTTCTTCAAGAATACCAATTGGATACCAGGGAAGACTGGGTGCCAAGAAAAGATTAGATTTCCTATCTGTCCGCTCTGGTGAAGTAGTCTATCTATAAGTTCACTCATTCTATTATTAAACGAATATTTCTGAGTATGTGCCCCTTACCAGGCCTATGCTAGGCTCATAAAATACAAGCAGTAATGTGGGCACAGTGAGTTGCCTACCCAAAACATATTGTCCAGCAGCCAACACAGTTGTTTCCCAGGATCTGCCTGTGTCTCTAGCTTCTGCTGCATTCTTCTTTGAAGAACACACATTTGTGGCTTTACTTACGCTATAAATACTGATTTTATAATGATTTTATTTCTATCCCAAGTATTTACTTGATCTCTAGGTATGTTCATCTCATGCCATTTAGCCATTTCCCTCCTGGGTGCCTCTCAAGAGCATCAGTGAAGCTCCCTTATATCCCTCCAATGGTAATCTTTTCTTTCCCTATTCATGAAGGTGTTCAACACCCCAAGTCCTGAAACCACCAGCTATAAGGGATATTTGCTTAGTGCTTACCCTGGACTTTGAACTGTGAGAATATTTTGGCATATATTGTCTGATACTTGTTTCTTCTTCTTCTTCTTCTTCTTCTTCTTCTTCTTCTTCTTCTTCTTCTTCTTCTTCTTCTTCTTCTTCTTCTTCTTCTTCTTCTTCTTCTCCTTCTCCTTCTCCTTCTCCTTCTCCTTCTCCTTCCTCCTCCTCCTCCTCCTCCTCCTCCTCCTCCCCTCCTCCCCTTCCTCCTCCCCTCCTCCCCTCCCTCCTCCCCTCCCCCTCCTCCTCCCTCCTCCTCCTCCTCCTTCTCCTCCTCCTTCTCCTTCTTCACTTTCACTGGTTACCATGCAACCTGACTTCAATCTGATAAGTTTACCTGTTATGACATTTTACAGTTCTCTCTCCTGGTGGTGCTCAGACTAGTTTTCTCACTTCCTCTTGTGATATCTTGCCTTTCTCATTTTTTTAGTATACTTTCAAGAGTTGGGTGGCTTTTTACCTCCTAAAGAGTAGTCTCAGTGTGCCATTAGACATCCTGTGAACCTTGTCTAGACTTGCTCTGACCAGTGTAGATCTAGCACATGATGTGTGTAGAACTTTTTATAATGAACCCCAATCTTATTCTATGATGATCTTTTGCTTGAGGGGTTGATTACTTTGGAGAGCCCTTCTCCTGTTCTGTATTTTTGAAATCCCCGAAGGCTGGGAATAATCTCTTAGCTTCTCTTCCTCTCTCATCTCTGCACTATAGTAATATTTACCTCTCTTCCACTTCCAGACGGTTTTCTTTGCAGTGTGGTGAAGACAATCCTCTAGATGAAGCTTGTGAGGAGGCGGCAGATTGCATCTACAACCAGTCTTTCTGGTTATGCTTCTAATTTCAAATAGGGCAACGGGTAATCATAAGCTCTAGGACCTTGATTTAGACCCTTCATGGATGTAACAATAACACAGCTTTGTTTCTTGCTCTTGTTACAGAAGGAGAAAGTTATTCAGAGTATATGAATGTCTCATGTAAGTGAATCTGAACCACATATTGTGTTCGGCATGGCGGTATTTAAATGGTGGGATTGAAAAGGAAGGGGGAAGGGACAGCTAACTGGGCTAAGAAGATGTAAGGAGTGGAGCAATTGCAGCAGTGATAACATCAAAACAGCTTCCTAAATACCTCCCCTGCCATTGGCAGGGAACATGTTAGGAAACTGTCTGCTTGGCCATTGCTGGTATGCATGACAATAACTTGAAAATGATCCTTGTAGCGAAAAACAGGACTTTCTGGAGACAGTATTAGCATTTCTAGGTCAGATGAGGCTTGGTATCGTTGTAACAAGCAAGCGTTTCTCACGTAAGCATGCTATTTAGTGGTAAAGTCAGGTGATGGCTGCCCTGTACAGTGTCTCTATCCGCTCTCCAAAGCTGCTCAGGGAGCTCCTCCCTCCCACTGCACCACCACAGTCTTCTGGGCACTTATTGATCACAGCGTGTTTCGGATTATATTTACATTGTTTCTGGAATGGACCCAGTATTCTTTAAAGATCTTCGGGCCATCTTCAAAATGCTCTTATATTTTTGCCCAACAATAAAATGTGAAACTTGTTAATCACCTTTGCTTAGTGAGCCCAGAGCAGAATTTAGACAAAAGATGAGAGCAGTTTGATCTGAAGTCTCTCCATGTAAGGAAGGAGTGAGAGGAGCAGGCATGGCATGAAAGACAATCCACAGGACTTTCTCATGGGTAGCCATCTTCTCAGGACCCTTCTGACCAGAAGTGTGACTGGGTGAGCATAAGACAAGTTTCTCAAGGGGTTACTGTTGTGGACATCACCCCAAACCCTGCATCTCTAAAGGTCAGGAGACAGAAGAGGAGGGCAGTGCCTTTCCTCAAAAGAAGGGGACCTGGCTCCTCTTGAGCATAGCAAGTGTAGTTGGTTTTTAGGGGAGTTGGGCACAAACAAAGGTATACCACCGAGGATCTACATCCCATTTCCACCAAGAAGGAGCTCTTTGCCAAGAGGCTATGCAGACATCACTACAAGCACCTGGAACCCATAACTCTGTTTATCTTTTTCGTATGTATGTATGTATGTATGTATGTATGTATGTATGTATGTATGTATTTAACATCCTAATTGGATTGCCCCCTCCCTACATTCTTCCCAGTATCTCCTTTACAACTCCCTCTCCCTCTGTTTTCTCCCTTTCTTCTCAGAGAAAGGGAGACCTCCCATGGATATCAAACTCCCCTTGGCATATCAAATTGCAGTAGTACTGGGTACAGCTTCTTCTATTGAGATGAGTCAAGGCCATACAGTTAGGAAGAGGGATCCAAAGGCAGGCAACAGAGTCAGAGACAGCCCCGTTCCTGCTGTTAGAGGTCTTACATGAGGACCAAGTTGTACATCTATTGCATATGTATAGGGGCCTAAGTCTGTCCCATGCATACTGTCTGGTTGGTGGTTCAGTTTTTGTGAATTCCTATGTGCCCAGGTTAGTTGACTCTAGTTTTTCTTGTGGTGTCTTTGACCTCTCTGACGATTTCAATCCTTCCTACCCCTTTCCACAGGATTCCCCGAACTCCACCTAATGTTTGGCTCTGGGTCTCTGCATCTATTTTCATCAGCTGCTGGGTGAAGCCATTCAGATGACTATTATGCTAGTCTCCTGCCTGCAAGTATAGCAGAGCATTATTAATAGTGCCAGGGGTGGGGTCTCTCTCATGGCACAGGACTCAAGTTGGGCCAGTCATTTGTTGGCCATTCCTTCATTTTCTGCTCCCTTTTTATCCCTGAACCTCTTGTATGCAGGAAACATTGTGGGTTGAAGGTTTTGTGGCTGGGTTGGTGTCCCCATCCCTCTATTGGAAGTCTTACCTGGTTATAGAAGGTAACGGTTTCAGGTTCCATATCTCCTATTGTTAAGAGTTGTAGCTAGACTCACCTTCATAGATTCCTGGGAGTTTCCATTGTCCTAGATTTGTCCCAGAGATATGCCCCACTGATTTCAGTTCTCTCTACTGCCATCCTCCCCACATTCGATCCCTTCTTTTCCCTTCCCACCCCGCTCTTGAACCCAGTTCCCTCCCTCTCTCTACCATCAATGTCTATTTTATTTCCCCTTCTCAGTGAGATTCAAGCATCCCCCCCCCCGTTTCTTAGCTTCTTTGGGTCTATGGATTGTAGCGTGGTTAGTCTTTATGGCTAATATCCAATGTAAGAGAGTACATACCATGTTTGTCTTTCTGAGTCTGGGTTACCTCACTCAGGATGTTAAGAGAGTTCTCGACAGAGGAATCTTTAATGGCTGAGAACACTTAAAGAAATGCTCAGCATCCTTAGTCATCAGGGAAATGCAAATCAACTCTGAGATGCTGTCTTACACCAATCAGAATGGCTAAGATCAAAAATTCAAGTGACAGCTCATGATGGTGAGGATGCAGAGAAAGGGGAATGCTCCTCCATTGCTGGTGGGAGTGCAAATTTGTACCAATACTTTGGAAATCAATTTGGTTGGTTTCTCAGAAAACTGGGAATAGTTCTACCTTAAGACCCATCTACACCACTCTTGGGCATAGACCCAAAAGATGTTTCACCATATGACAGGGACACTTCCTCAGCTATGTTCATAGCAGCTTTATTCGTAGTAACCGGAAACTAGAAACAGCCTAAATGTGTCTCAAGTGGAAAATGGATAAAGAAACTATGGGACACTTGCACAACAATGTACTACTCAGCTATTAAAAACGAGGACATCATGAAATTTTCAGGTAAATGGATGGAAGTCTGAATGTCTTTTACCAGTGTTCTCATACTCATTGCAGAGCTTCTGTTTTCCCTGTTAGGGAGCTCAGAAAGCCAGAGAGAAAAGAATAAGAGAGTGTTTTGTATAGCCACAGCTGAGATCTGACCATAAGCACAGCTGTTCTGAGCTAAGAAAAGGTCGCTGTTTAAAATCAGCTCTTTCTGTGAGGGGGCCATACACTGTTAGTCATTAGCTTTGTGGGTCTCTCCTGAGTGGCTCTTTCTGAGAATGAGGTTAAGGAAAAATAGGAAGATACAGATTCATGATTCAGACACTACATGGGGTCGACTTGACCAAACACCCTGGGGGTAAAGCAGCTACTGGTTCTCTGAAGAGGGAGCAAGTTTTTTTTTTTTTGAGGGGTGGGGTGGGTGAGTGAGCTAGAAACACCAAGAGGCCCAGCAATGGGGAGACAAGGGAGAAGGGACAGGAAATCTTCCCTGGACTCAGTGGGTTGTTAGCCAGAGGCTTGCATGCTCTGCCTGGCCCAGGGAAGCGATCTGGGAGCACAGACAGAACTTGAGGCAATAATGCCTTTTTTCTCCATGGAGAGTTGTAGTCAACCTCATAAAGAGAGTCAGTGTTGAGGGGTGCCAGAGAAAATAGACGGACAAACAGAGCCCCACCCAAGGTTTCAGGCCAAGCAAATGAACATAGGAACCTAGACTCCTTTCTGAAACAGGCATGTGGGTATAAATGACAAAAGGCGAGTTGCCTTGTGAGGAAGTACATTGTACTGTTCAATGAAGACTGGTCCATTCAAGATCAGTGCCAGTCCTCGAAGTCCCCCACATTCTAACTTCCCAAATAAGCAACTTTGGAAAACATGCATTTTCTACCTCAGGACATTTGATATTTGGGACTGAGATAGTTCCTCCCTGTAGAATATTTGGCAGCCTACCTGGCTTCTCTCTATCAGATGCGATAGCACCCTTTCCCAAGTATGGCAACCAAGTTTGATTTTAGACATTGAGACAAAGAAAGTATAAAATCAAGTCCAAGAGAGAGAGAGAGACTGACTTAAGTGTTCTTAGGGAGGGTGTTTCTTTGTTAGTTTGCTCAACTATTTCCCAATCTTAGTTTTTATTATTATTTTTGTTATCATTGGACCTAGTTTTATTTTCTTTTGTTTTTCTTGGTACTGGGGTTGAACTCATTGACAAAGGTCTAAAACCTTTACATAAATGTCCTATTTATTCATTTGACAAGCTTCTTCCTCATTAAAGTGGTAACAGTGATAAGAAAAGACAGTCTTGCTGTCCAAATCAGGCAGCATTCAAGCCAAAGAAAGGCAAATTGTCTCTTATTACTGTAGCATTGATACTGGAGTCAGAAAACCTGTGCTGAGGTCTCTGTCTGCAGCTTGTGAGTATGTTGACCCTACCTCTCTGTGCCTCAAAACAAGTGTACCGTGGTCTCACAGTCCTTAGCTGTGAAGCACATGATTTTATATTCCTGTTTCAGTGAACGCAGAAGTACCTAGTAAAATGCTACTGCCAGGAAGCTTCCTGCAGTTTATCAGAACACATTGTGAATCACATCAAAACAGACAGGACAAATTTCTGTTAATGAGCCCATAGAAATGAATAGATTTGAGGAAGAAAAGAGATAGAAACTATGACATAAGAGCTCTTAAAATGGATTGATTTAATGGCTCTCATGTGAATAGGCATAAATGCTTATTGGAAACACAGAAATAAGACATACCTGTAGCCCATGGCCAAAACCAAAAATAGCACTTAGGAAACATAAAACTCAAGATGATAAACACTCCTACTTCAGGAGAACTGCTATAATGGTGAAATATTGAAAGAAAAGTCAGTGGGAATAATGTGGTCAATAGGACACACAGGCAAACTGGTTATATGCAAATTGGCTTCAGAGGGTTTGATTTGAAGCTGGGTGAATTTAATGTGTTTTCTTAGAGAACTTCACCCCTTTGTTGATTCCAGGATTAGAAGATTAGGTTTGAGAGAAGAAAAAGGAAGGAATAAGTATGAATACAAGAAATTAAGCAAAACAGTGTTAAAGGACAGTCTTAAGTCTATAATATATCCTGTGTAGATGACACTTGATAAAATCTCAACATGGTGGATGTCTTAGAGGAGGGTGTCTTACTTTGCTTTTTGTTGGTATAGGAATTCTGCAGATCGAGTACTTTATAAAGAAATGGGATTTATTTAGCTCCTGGATCTAGAAGTAAGAGCATGGCACCAGAATTGCTTAACTTCTAGTGAGGACCACATGTTACCCCCATGAATAATGAAAAAGCCAAAGGGAAAACAGAATTTATAGAAGGGTGAGAGAAAGGAGCTCACACACTTTATAAAAACTGGTCCTTGGGAAGACTAGTCCATCCCAGAAGGATGAATCTCATCTCTAGAGAAAGCCATTAATCTCTGTTAACTGTTCACCTTTCCAAACCATTACGTCAGCGGTCAGTTCTCAGCTACTGTGGGGGCAGATCATACCCAACTCAGTTCAGATGCTTTCCCCAGCCATTCTTTCTTCCTTTGTTCCTCATAGGTTCCCTGTCCCATCTCTTATTCTTTCTGATATTACTAATCTCATCCTGAGTCATTTATTTATTTGCATATTTGTTTATTATCTGTCCCTGAATTATAACACACATGAACATAAACTATTTGGTCATTACCACATTCTACTTGACTTTTCTGAATAATCAGAACTTGAAGGTGCTGAATTCTATTTAAGTAAATAATTTTATTTTTAACAATTATATTAGTCCTTAAATTATAAAAGTATTTTAGATAAGTCATTTGTACATGATTCTTTAAGGTAGGGATCATATCACACAGAGTAATCTGATGCCCAGAGAAACTCAGACATGTAAATAAAACTGCACAGCCAACAACTGGCTTGTATTTAAGGGGTGTTAACAAATCTATTCAAAATACCTCAGTGTCTCAAAGGAGTACCTATCAGGGCCTTATATACCTAAATGGTTTTATTATTACAAATAAAAACTGAATCCACCAGTAGTAACTATTTCCCCTGTCTTTGACTTCTGGCAACCTTTAATCTAGTTCCTGGATCTACACATTTTCCTGTTATAGGTATTTCTTGAGGCCTAGTCAGATGACATTTTCCTTTGAGGTCTGGGTGATTTTACTGAGTGGAACGTTTACAAAGTTCGTCCGTGTTGTTACATGCATGATAATTTCATTCTTTTCACTGAGTACTATCCCATTGCATGTATACATACAATACTAAAACTCCACTGATTTACTGATGAACATGGGGAATATCTGTGTGTTATGAATAACTCTAGTAATTGTCCTGTAGACATTGATCTAGAAGTATCTGAGTCTGTTCTCACTCCCCCCAATCCCATAACTTCATAAAAGTGGACTTTCTTGAACAATATAGTTCTGTGTTTACCATTTTGAGAAACCACCAAACCATTTTCTAGAGCGGTGGCAACATTGTTGGTGCCAACTGGCAAGGAATACACATTCCATTTCCACATTATTACCAAAAGTTATCTCTGCCTTTTCTGAATATCAAATGGTATATTTGCCCAAATCTAAAGAGCCAAACCATACTTCCAGGCCTCCACCTGCCTGTAGGCAGACTCGGGGGCCTGGTTCCATCTACTGCTGGTACGGTCAATTCATCAGTATGACTCTTACCTGCAGATGCAATAGCTATGCTCCCCATATTTCACCACGTGATATATATCAATGCAGAAGAAGTGATCTGAAAAATCAGGGCTGGAAAAAATAGTTAAGCCTTTAGTCCTGCCAATTCAACACCAGGGCATCTTTTCTTTCTTACCAAATTTGGAAATACAAGAAACAAGCCATAAACTTCTGCACTGTGGGAATGATTACATCTGGCACAAGAGGCTGGTGGATGGAGCCCATCAAGCAACCACAACCAATCCTTGGGGTGCATTTCCAAACTTCCTGAGAGGTGAATGATCAGAGCCCAAAAGCCTGTGAAAACATTGTCAGTAGGAAGAAAGCAGCAAGAATCAAGGAGACAGGGGAGATGTTCAGAGGGTCAGGAAATTGAACAGAGGTGTGTAGCAATGGGGGATAGGGAACAGGGGTAGCCAACAGAAAGTCCCAGATGCTACGAAAGCAAAAGACTCCCAGGACCCAACTGGGATGGCACTAACTGAAATATTCGACAAAGGGGCGGGAAACCTGTCGAGACCTTATCCAGAGTTTATACATGGTCCCCAGTTGATGGATAGGGCCACCCACACTTCTCAAAAAATTTAACCCAGAATTGCTCCTGTCTAAGGGAAATACAGGGACAAAGAGTGGAGCAGAGACTGAAGGAAAGGCCATCCAGAGACTGCCCCACCTGGGGATCCATACCATATGCAGCCACCAAACACAGTCACTATTGCTGATGCCAAGAAGTGCTTGATGACTAGAGCTTGATATAGTTGTCTCCTGAGAGGCTGTGCCAGAACCTTATTGATACAGATACAGGTGCTTGTAGCCAATCATTGGACTGAGCACAGGGACCCTAACGGAGGAGTTAAGTGAAGGACTGAAGGAGCTAAAGGGGTTTGCAACTCCATAGGAAAAACAACAATATCAACCAACCAGACCCTCCCAAAGCTCCCAGGGACTAAATTACTAACCAAAGAATACACATGGAGGGACCCATGGCTCCAGCTGCATATGTATCAGAGGATAGCCTTATCTGGCATCAATGAGAGGAGAGGCCCTTGGTCCTGTGAAGGCTTGAGACTCCAGCATAGAGGGAATGCTAGGGTGGTGAGGCAGGAGTGGGTAGGTGGGTGGGGGAGCACCCTCATAGTAGCTTGGGGGAAGGTTATGATAGGGGGTTTACCGAGGGGAAACCGGGAAGGTAGATAACACTTGAAATATAAATAAATAAAATAGCCAATAAAAAATTTTAAAAATGGGTTACACAAATGGAAAAGCATGGACACTGGAGTCAAATGCTACAAGGAGAGTTTGGTAGAAAGAGCTCTAGAGCAGGACAGAGAAGGAGAACAGCAGATCATTGCTTCTAGGACTAGCCACCTAAAAATCATGGTGGGTGTGTGTAACTGGGTGGGAGAATCCATAAATTCTGTTCTATGAGTCATGCTTCTCCAACTTTATTGCACACAGGAATAAGCCAGGGAACTTGTAAGAATGCAGATTCTGGCAGAGTTGGTCTGTGTGGAATGGAAAGTCTACATGCCTAACAAGCTCCCACTTGATCTCGTGTTGTTAGACTCCACATCGAGTATGAAAGCTGCCAGTTAAGCATAATGTAGGAAAAGAGGGAAATTGTGGGTGGTGGAGGGGCATAAGGTCCCCCAATAGAGGAATGGGGTCACAAATCCACCTTCAAATATTTTTTTGTGATATATATATATATACATATATATATATATGTATATGTATAATGTGGTAACATTAGTTCTTTGTATCCTTTGATATTTAGGTGGGACCATAACAGAATTCTGCCCCCCCTTTAAAAATTAATTAATTTTAATATTTATATTAAAAATTAATTATTCATAGAAGCCTTATTTATAATAGCCAGATGCTGGAAAGAACTCGGATGTCCTTCAACAGAGGAATGGATACAGAAAATGTGGTAGAGAGTGAGGTAACCCAACCACAAAATAACACACATGGTATGCACTCACTGATAAGTGGATATTAGCCCAAAAGCTCAGATTACCCAAGATACAATCCACAGACCACAGGAAGCTCAAGAAGAAGGGCAACCAAAGTGTGATGCTTCAATCCTTCTTAGAAGGGGGAACAAAAATACTCACAGGAGGAAATATGGAGACAAAGTGTGGATCAGAGACTGAAGGAAAGGCCATCCAGAGACTGGCCCTCCTGGGGATCCATCCCATATACAGTCACCAAATTCAGACACTGTTGTTGATGCCAAGAAGTGCATGCTGACAGGCGCCTGTTATAGCTGTGTCCTGAGAGGTTCTGTCAGAGTCTGACAAATACAGATGCAGAGGCTCAAAGACAACCATTGAACTGAGAACAGGGTCCCCAATGGAAGAGTTAGAGGAAAGACTGAAGGACCTAAAGGGTTTGCAATCCCATAAGAACAACAATATTGGGGTTGGGGATTTAGCTCAGTGGTAGAGCGCTTGCCTAGCAAGGCCCTGGGTTCGGTCCTCAGCTCCGGGAAAAAAAAAAAGACAAAATAACAAGAACAACAATATCAACCAACCAGACTCCCCAGAGCTCCCAGGGATTAAGACACCATCCAAAGAGTACACAGGGACGGACTATGGCTCCAGCTGCACATGTAGCAGAAGATGGCTTTGGGCGTCAATGGGAGGAGAGGCCCTTTGTTCTGTCAAGGTTTGATGCCCCAGTATAGGTCATGGTGCCAAGGCAGGAAGGAGTGGTGGGTGGGTGGGTGGAGAGCATCCTCAGAGAAGCAAGGGAAGGGGATGGGATAGCTGGTGTCTGGAGAGGAAACTAGGAGAGGGAATAACATTTGAAATGTTAATAAAAAATATCCAATAAAAGAAAAGAAAAAGAAAAAAATGAATTTATTTATTTACATTCCAAATGTTGTTCCTGCTCCTGGATTTCCCTTCCAGAGTTCTTCGTCTCATTCCCCCTCCCCTTTGCCTCTGAGAGGTGCTCCCTCCTTCCCTCAGGCATTCCCCTTCCCTTGGGCAACAAGTCTCTACAGGATTAGGCAAATCCTCTCCCACAGAGGCCAGACAAGGCAGACCTCTGCTACAAGTATGCTGGGGCACAGTGTGTGTGTGTGTGTGTGTGTGTGTGTGTGTGTGTGTGTGTGTGTGTGTGTGTGTGTGTGTGTGTGTTTGTGGGTGTGGAGTGTTTGAGGGAGGACCAGCCTATGCTCTTTGGTTGGTGGCTTAGTCTCTGGGAACTCCCAGGGGTCTGGGTTAATTGACACTGTTGGTCTTCCTATGGAATTGCCATCCTCTTCAGGTCATTTAGAACTCTTCTATAGGGGTCCCTGACCTCAGTCTAATGATTAGCTGTGTCTGCATCTGTCTCAGTCAGCTGCTGGTAGAGCCTTTCAGAGGACAGCCATGCTAGGCTCTTGTCTACAAACAAAACATAGCATCAGTAATAGTGTCAGGGTTTTGTGCCTGCCCATGGGATGGATCCCAAGTTGGGCCAGTCTCTGCTCCATTTTTGTGCCTGCTTTTATTTATTTTAGACTGGAACGATTTCTGGGTCAAAATTTTGAAGGTGGGTTGGTGACCCCATCCCTCCACTGGGGGTCCTGTCTATCTACTGGAAGTGGTCTCTTCAAGGTTCTATCTCCCCACTGTTGGGCATTTTGGTTATGGTCACGCCTATTGAGTCCTATGAGCCTCTCACATCTCAGGTCTTTGATACTTTCTAGAGGGTCCCCCACCCTCACCGCCAGAAGCTGCATATTTCCATTTATTCTCCTGGCCCCTGGGCTTCTCTTCTGTCTCCCCCAATTCCCAATCTTGCCCTCTTTTTCTTTCTCCTTCCCTCTCTCACCCAGGCCCTTCCTTCCCTCTGCCTCCCATGATTCTCTTGTTCCCTCTTCTAGGTGGGATTGAAGCATCCTTACTTGGGCCTTCCTTCTTGTTAAGTTTCTTATGGTCTGTCCGTTGTTGCATGGGTATTCTGTACTTTCTGGCTTATATCCACTTATCAGTGAGTTTATACCATGCATGTCCTTTTGGGTCTGTGTTACCTCACTAAGGATGATCTTTTCTAGTTCCATCCAGTTGCCTGCAAAATTCATGATGTCCTTGTTTTTAATAGCTGAACAGTACCACTGTATAAATGAATCATTTTCTGTATCTATTCTTCAGTTGAGGGACATCTCGGTTGCTTCCAGTTTCTGGCTGTTATGAATAAGGCAGCTATAAACATAGTGGAGCACATGTCCTTGTGTTATGGTGGAGTATCTTTTGCATATATGCCCAGGAGCAGAATAGCTGGTCTTGAGGTAGAACGAGTTCCAGTCTTCTGAGGAACCGCAAGATTAATTGTACCAGTTTGCAATCCCACCAGCAATGGAGGAGTGTTCCTCTTTCTCCACATCCTAGCCATCATGTGTCCTCACTTGAGTTTTTGATCTTAGCATTTTGATTAGTGTAAGGTGGAATCTCAGGGTCATTTTGATTTGCATTTCCCTGATGACTAAAGACTTTGAACATATCTTTAAGTGCTTCTCAACCATTTGAGCTTCCTCTGTTGAGAATTCTCAGTTTAGCTCTGTACCCCATTTTTTTCATCTTTATTAACTTGGGTATTTCTTATTTACATTTCGATTGTTATTCCCTTTCCCAGTTTCTGGGCCAACATCCCCCTAACCCCTCCCCCTCCCCTTCCATATGGGTGTTCCCCTCCCCATCCTCCCTCATTACCGCCCTCCCCCCAACAATCACATTCACTAGGTGTTCAGTCTTGGCAGGACCAAGGGCTTCCCCTTCCACTGGTGCTCTTACTAGGCTATTCATTGCTACCTATGCAGTTGGAGCCCAGGGTCAGTCCATGTATAGTCTTTGTGTACCCCATTTTTTAATTGGACTATTTGGGTTTTTCTTTTATGAGTCTAATTTCTTGAGTTCTTTATAAATTTTGGATATTAGCCCTCTGTTGGATACAGGATTAGTGGAAATCTTTTCCAATCTTTAGGTTGCCATTTTGTCCTAATGACAGTGTCCTTTCGCTGCATACAAGAAGCACAGCTCAGCAACAAAGACAGAGACTACTGCAGAGTAAAGGACCAAAAAAAAGATTTCCAGGCAAATGGTCCCAAGAAACAAACTGGAGTAGGCATTCTAACATTCAATAACAACAAAAACAACAGAAAGCCCACATATTCATGGCAATTGATCAAGTCAACGTGATAACTTGGCCAGGGAAGAAATAGAGAAATTAAAGACTTTCTAGAATTTAATGAAAGTGAAGGCACAACATACCCTAACTTATGGGACACAATGACAGCAGCAGTAAGAGGAAATTTCATAGCACTAAATGTCTCCATAAAGAAATCGGAGAGATTCTGTATTAGCAACTTAATAGCACAAGTGAAAACTTTAGAACAAAAAGAAGCAAACACACCCAAAAGGAGTAGATGGCAGGAAGTAGCCAAACTCAGGGATGAAATCAACCAATTAGATATGAAAAGAATGATACAAAGAATCAACAAATACAAGAGCTGGTTCTTTGAGAAAATCAACATGATAGATACACCACTAGCCAAACTAACTAAAGGGTACAGAGATAGTATCCAAATTAACAAAAATCAGAAATGAAGAAGGAGACATAACAGAAACTGAGGAAATTAAAAAAATCATTGTATCTTACCACAAAAGCCTATACTAGACAAAACTGGAAAATCTAGACGAAATGGATGACTTTCTAGAGTGATACCATGTAGAGTTAAACCAAGATCAGGTAAACCATCTAAACAATCCCATAAATAGAAGCAGTCATTAAAAACCTTCCAATCAAAAATGGTTCAGGGTTAGGTGGTTTTAATTCACACCCCCCCCTTTGAAAAGCTGGATATCTCTGGTATCTCTGTGGTAAAGGTAACATGGCAGAGTGTCTTATTATAATCTGTGGGATGATACACTGCAGTGTTGGAGCTGTGGACCTTTTAGAGCAGAGATTTTATCGCTGCAAGGATAGGGAAGAAGTAGGAGAAGCCGCACAGAGTGTGAGTGTATGGCCGAGCATCCGTAAGACGTTCTTAGGGGTGCCCGAAGATCTATATTTTTTGGTCAGTCTGTGAGAGTTAATGAACTATGTCAAGGAACTCTACATGTAATCCTAACAATTAGGTTTCCCTTGCCCCCCCTGTGTTTAAAGTTCTACAAACTAGAGAGATAGATGGCCTTTAGAGTTTTACTTCTGTCCTTTGGGAATCAGTTCTTTGGTACATGGGTGTCCTTAGTGTTGCAATGTCCTGTGAGAGTGGCACTATCAGAAGGTGTGGCCTTGTTGAAGTAGGTGTGTCACTGTGGGTGTGAGCTTTAAGACCCTCATCCTAACTGCCTGAAAGTCAGTATTTCTACTAGCAGCCTTCAAATAAACATAGAACTCTCAGCTCCTCCTGTACCATGTCTCCCTGGATGTTGCCATGCTCCCACCTTGATGATAACGGACTGAACCTCTGAACCTGTAAGCCAGACCCAATTAAATGTCCTTATAAGAGTTGCCTTGGTCATGGCATCTGTTCACAGTAGTAAAACCCTTACTAAGACAGTAGTGCATGCTCTAATCTCAGCTTTCAGAAAGATAGGATACGGTGAATAGCACCAGGGCAGTATGCACTGCACAGTGAGAGCCGTCCTCCCCACTTGCCACACCCAACCACTTCAAACCAATAGATGAATTAAAGCAAGGTGAGTTTAAATGTCATTGAAGATGACATGGTATTTACTGATGATGAACTCGTGATAGATCTTATGTCCCATGTAGAGTTTGTGCTTCCTTGGTCCTCCAATCCATTCCTACCTATTCTAGGCACACAGAAGGTCTATGTTATCTGTTTAGTATAAGATACCCTTTTTTTTTAAAATTTTACCTGTTTTAATTTGTGTGTTCCTCTATTTTTTAAATTGTTGGATTTAATAATCTTTTAAATAATCACAAACACCCACTTGTTTCTCTGAGACAGTTTACAAAATATTTGAGAAACAACTAAGGAGGTATGCTGAATGCAATCCAAAGATTCCCTTCTTTTTTCTTTTTTTATCTATACTTTCTTTATTGGCAAGATGTCTACATTTTTTTAATCATATATTTTATTTGTTTACATTTTGAATGTTATCTCTTTTCCTGGTTTCCCCTCTGCAACCCCTCTAATCCATTTCCTCTTACCCAGCTTCTCTGGAGGTGTTCCTCCACTCAACCACCCACCCACTCCCACCTCACTGCCCTAGCATTCCTCTACACCGGGACATCAAGCTTTCACAGGACCAAAGGCCTCCCCTCCTGTTGATGCCAGATAAGGCCCCTTCAGCTCCTTTAGTCTTTCCCCTAACTCCTCCACTGGGGTCCCTGTGATCAGCCTGATGGTTGGCTTTGAGCATCTGCATCTGTATTGGTCAGAATCTGGTAGCGCCTCTCAGGAGACAGCTGTATCAGGCTCTGTATCAGCAAGTGCTTCTTGGCATCAGCAAGAGTATGTTTGGGTTTGGTGGCTGCGTGTAGGATGGATCCCCAGGTGGGGCAGTCTCTGGATGGCCTTTCCTTCAGTCTCTGCTCCACTCTTTGTCCCAGTATTTCCTTCAGACAGGAGCAATTCTGGGTTAAAATTTTGGAGACGGTTGGGTGGCCCCATCTCACAACAGAGGGGGAGGCATGCCTAACCTCTGGATATGATCTCGACAGGTTCTCCCTCCCCTTTGTGGGATATTTCAGCTAATATCATCCCCATGGGGTCGTGGGAGGCTCTTGCTTTCCTGGCACCTGGGTCTTTCTGATTGCTACCCCCACTTCCCCATCCCCCATTTCTACACAGCTCTGTTCAGTTTCCTGACCCTCTGTACAACTCCTCCATCTCCTCCCATACCTGATTCTGCCCATTTCCCACCTCCCCCTCCTCTCTTCCTCCAGGCCCTCCATCCTTTAATTCCCTTGATTATTTTGTTCCCTCATCTAAGTAGAACTGAAGCATCCACTCTTTGGTCTTCTTTCCTCTTGAACTTTATGTGGTTTGTGAGTTATATCGTGGGCATTCCAAGCTTTTTGCCTAATATCCACTTATTAGTGAGTACCTTCCATGTGCGTTCTTTTGTGACTGGGTTACCTCACTCAGGATGATATTTTCTAGATCCATCCATTTGCTTGCAAATTTCATGAAGTCATTGTTTTTGATAGCTGAGTAGTACTCCACTGTGTAAATGTACCATATTTTCTGTATCTATTCCTCTGTTGAGGGACATCTGGGCACTTTCCAGCTTCTGGCTATTATAAGGCTGCTATGCACATAGTGGAGCATGTGTCCTTGTTATATGTTGGAGCATCTTTTGGGTATATGCTCAGGAGTGGTATACCTGGGTCCTCAGGTCCTATGTCCAGTTTTCTGAGGAACTACCAGACTGATTTCCAGAATGGTTGTACCAGCTTGCAATCCCATCAGCAATGGAGGAGTGTACCTCTTTCTCCACGTCCTCACCAGCATCAGGAGGTATACTGAATGCAATCCAAAGGTTCCTTTCTTGCAGATTTCCCTCTCAATCTTGGACTAGGTCATTGTTTGAAGCCCCACAGACCACAACCAAGAAAGCCAGCACTGCTCTTTTCCATCAAAGCCAGGTTGAATCCCACATGTTGAGTAACTATGACATTTTACACATGTGGCAGCAAGACGGGGAGCTCCCTGGAGGCTATCATGGAAATCATGACAGTTTAGACCCTGTACCATCACAGTGAGTGACTTTAGGCTCTTATTGTATAGACCTGTACTCTCGAGGGGGTAGAAGGAAAGTGGTAAATATGAATTCTGTACAGAAACATAATCACAATGGAAATAAAATAGGAAACAAATCTTGTCATTTTACATTTGAAACTTCCCATATAATTAATGGGCAAATGCAAAGCCTTAAATTGTCCTCATAAAATGAAAATTGTCATTGTGAAAAACTTTATTCCTCTCATTTAATAAGAATCGTTAGGCTTTTGTTTTACAGGGGAAAGGGGATCAAAGGCATTAAAGACCAATAATTTAAAGTCAAAACAATGTTTTACTAGGTTTTCATAATTAAAATAGATCAAGGACTTTTTAAAGTTCAGAAACAGAAAGTGAAAAAAATTTAAGAAGACACAGCATGAAAGAGAGGAAAATTCAAATAACTACAAGTCTTTACCTAAAATAACAGAGCCCCTCCCCCCCACTGTGCTTGATAGGAAAGCAGAGATGAATCATTTTCATTAACTAAGCGTATTCTAATGTTCTGTCAGCTCAATGGAAATCCTGTTACAGTCCCTGGTGGGATCATTTAAGCTAGTACTCTTATGTGGTTCTGCACATAAATATCTTCAGAATTTTAACCAAGATCCAAATCAAACAAAATTAGTTAATTTCATCTTTCAGTAAGACATTGTTCAACTAACGCACAGGTGTACTATTTGGAAAGATGCCAACCAGAAAATACTTGAAACCAAGTATGGAGAAATTACCAGAATTTACTAAAGAGCATAGGTTAGAGTTTTAATTACTTAAAGAGCAATTTATTCAAATAGCCAGAAGGGGTTTTCATCTCAACTGAAAATGTTTGGGTAGGTTCCATTTTCCTTTCCCTTACTCTACAATGTAAATCTTTTTGTGTTTTATTTCCTCTCTCAAAGTACCATATTGCTTTTTTTGGGTTATGCCAATAAATACAAAGTTCCTTTGAGTTGAAATATGGGCAAACACGAAAAACATTCACTCGCTTCCCAGATACTCATGACTCTTCTGTCTACAGCTCCAAGGATAAATGATACTCCTGCTGCTTTGTTCTCTGAAATCAAGCTGAAACTCTCTGAAGATTAGATTTTCTTGCAGGGCTTCCAATAATAATACTCGACCACACAAAGCATAGATGTAGCAATTGTTTCGGATAAAAATACTGTGTGGTACTTGGGCATTTGTCATCATCCAGTGCTTTAAGTGGTTTGTCTTCATCAGAACCCCGTGTAGTTGCAGGAGTTCATCATTCTCACATCATAGTCTTGGACTCTAACCATGACACTGTGCTTGTCTCTGCCACTTGGACCCAGCTGGATTGGATAGATTGTGCAAAATGCTCCCTCCGCCCTTTCATTTCATCTCACAACGCTTGAAATGGAAGAAAGCTGAGTCTGTGTTTTATTTATTTATTTTTAAATCACAGTAAGATGAGCTCAGTTGTCTTACCTTTACAAAGATACCAGGGGATGCAACTCCAGGTTTTCTTCCTTTAATTCTGGGCCACACGATCTGGGAACATCCTTATTGGTTATTGCAGAAAGTCTTTTCGGTTAAAAAAAATTGTCTACAAAGAAAGAATATGTCATGTACAGGGAAATAGATGCAATCAGACATCATCATCTGAAGAGAGATCTGTCAGACCCAGAGAAGCATACGCTACATGTTTTATCTTGTGGGTTCCAACTTCAGAGCAATATATAAAATCACATCTGTGTATAGAACATGATAGGAATGAGATTGTCTGTGGAACTCAGTAGAGATAGTGATGGGGAGGAAGGAAGAGAAGTTAGGGGGTGAATATGGTTAAAGTATATAAGATGCATGAATGAAGATGTCTTTATGAATCTATTGCTGTGTGCAAGAAATACATGTCAATAAAACGAGAGGTGTAAAGCACTTGTTTTACAAGCATAAGGGTCTTAGTCTGATCCTGTGAACTTAGATACAAATGCTGGTCATGGTGTGACACCAGTATAAGCCCAGCACTTGGGAGGCTTGGTAGCCAGCTGATCTAACCTAATTGCTGAGTTCTGGGCCAATGAAAGATTCTGTCTCAAAAAAAGAGGATGTCATCTGAGGTAGTTTTCCAGCTTCCACATATATGCACTATGTATGTATGTATTTGTATATATGTATATGTATGTGTATATATATATATATACACACACACACACACACATAAAAGATAGCTCAGAAATAAGATGGGCTTTGAATATTTAAATTAAATAAATTTAATTTTAATTAAAATTAAAGCATTTGAAAACATTTTTCCCAATGTAAGAGGAAATGAATAAAATATTCCAAACAGAATTGAGCATTATTACTTGATTGAAATGAATAATGGAATACAATCATGTTCCACATCCTTGCCTCTGAATCTAAAGCTTACTTTGTGTTTTCTTTAGAGAATGCCACAGAATAGTTACCATATCAGTCAGCATTGGAAGGGTTTGCAATGATATCACATTGCTCATCATTCCCCCGAGGAAAGATTTTCCTATTCTTTTGCCCGTCCAGTGTGCACTAACCAAGGAGTGGGTGGGAGAGGGGCCTCTGCTTCAAGTTTCTGCAGATGGATCTGTTAGGTGTTTGTTTAGTGCACTCCATACCTTGATGCAGAGGCCAGCGATATGCCTCTGTTCTTCTGGGATTGGAATTGCAAGTGGTATTTTGGACCAGAGCACTGGGCAGAAGCAAGTTAAAAGAAAGGCAAGTAGAGAATGTAATTGAGTGATATTGTTTCTGCTGGGATAACTCGATCTTTGTACCACTTGCCATACATATGATGTCATATATAACCATGTATGGATATATATGAATACACACACACACACATTTGGATAAATGCATGTGGTAACTACTATAATGTTCTATATATACATAGTGCCTTTTCAGTACATTGAGCTTATATTTGTGAAAACTAACAGAATGAAAGTATACAGTTCCCCTTTGATATCTGTGGTGGTTTGAATGTGTTTGGCCCAGGGAGTGGCCCTATTAGGAGGTGTGGCCTTGTTGGAGACAATGTCGGGGTGGGCTTTCAGGTTCTCCTTCTAGCTGCCTGCAAACGGTCTGCTCCTGGCTTCCTAATGATGAAGATGCAGAACTCTCAGCCCCTCCGGCACCATGCCTGCCTGGATGTTGCTATGCTCCTTCTTGCCTTGATGATAATGGAATAGACCTCTGAACCTGTAAGTTAACTCCAATTAAATGATGTCCTTTATAAGAGTTTCCTTGGTTGTGGTGTCTCTTCACAGCAATGGAAACCCTAACTAAGATATTATCCATGATCAATTCAGAGATGAATTTCCACTGGGATTCCATTAGCTCTAGAGAGTTGGAAGGACAACAGAGAACTATTTTGATGTGTTCTTTGTGAACCCTCTGCCATCAGTCTATTGACCTGGGCCTCATCAACTGCTCCTTGCATGCTCAGGCAGAATCTTCACTGTACAGTGTCTCTGAGGTACTGGCACCATATACATTTCAGTGGCATCACATACGTTCTGTTGGTGTGCGGTCGGGGCCACTGTCACACTGTCTTTGGATCAGTGACATCTGGTTGGCACTCATATCCCTTCACTAAAACTATTCTTGCTGAGTTCCTGCACAGGCCCTGATTCCCAAGTCCCACAGGTCTAGACCCTATGCTGGTCTTTTTGACTGTGGTGTGTAACAGTTGATACCATTGCTTCTTTTCGGAACCACTGCTTTACGGCCTGTTGCTTCTCTCATTCATCTCAAGCCATCTGGCCACATCCACTCTCCCTTGTGGGATCTTCTTTCCTTGCCTTAGGTATTGGGGCTCCTTGGGAACCGATCCATGGTGCTCTGTCTTTCATACAACTGTTCATGTGTTCTCTGGCTAGACCCTGTGACAGAAGGAACCTGTGCTGAGGTCAAATGTCTGGAGACGGAGGCCTATTGCAGCTTAGAGAGGAGTCAGAGACCATCATGCTCCCAGCTTACGTCTCTGTCTCATATGTAACTGAACTGAAGCAACAGAGGAAAATCTGGGGGATTTTGGTAACCGACAGCACAGACCCAGAGATAAGTGAATTGTAAAGTTCTTATGGAACAGTGAAGAAAGCTCCAACCAATGCCAGAAAAACAGATGGCCTGCATATGTGGGACAGTTCATTGTCCTCCCATCTTTGTGGCATCTTCCAAACCTTTCTGACTCCTGTATGGGAAACCTCAGCTCTCCAGATGTCAGCCTTGTAATCCTCTATTTTAGAAACCAGGAGGGAGATTTCCTTGTTAAAGAGGCATGGTGTGAGTAAAGGCTTTCAGCGCCAGAGAGGGAAAAGAAGAGGCTTAAGGATAGGTGTGGACAAGTGTATGGGCTGGTGAAAGGCCCCTGGAAACCCGGGGGATTCTTTTCTAAATTGAACAATAGCTGACATTCACAGAGCAAAGTATGAGGGGAAACACGCAAGCCCTGTTTGATGCAGAGCACTCAGAGAGATTTCGAGGATGAGGTGGGTCTCAGAGTTTATTTCCCTACGACTGTCTGATGCGGAGCCTTGCTAGCAACGGAAGCCAGCCCCTCTGCAAACTGTGGCAAAATAGTGTGGCTGTGGTTATCCAAATTCTGGCAGTAACTGTTGCTATCTTGGGGGATCTTGAGGGTTTTATATAGTTATAACCGTTTATGATCAGGTTCCACTTGGAATGGGAAAATCAAAATGCTCAGAAACACTGGGTGATGCCCCTCTCTCTGGAATCTCTGTTGAACTTTAAACACTCCTCTGAAGTGTTCTGTCCTCTAGAATGCCTTTCTCATCCCAGAAGACCAAATTTTTCAGTTCCTTCCTGGTGCGCCCTTTGTGTTCTTTTCTACTGCGCGCGCATGTGTGTGTATGCACATGTGCGTGTGCATGTGTGAGCACATGGAGGCCAGAGACTTGATGTCCTGTTTCTTCCTCTATAACTGTCCACCTTAGTTTCTGAGGTGGGGTCTCTCACTGAGTTTAGAGTCTCACTGATTTGGCCAAAGCGGTTGACCAGCAAGCTCGGGGATCCTTACTTTCTGCCTCCTGCGAGCTGAGGTCACAGGCACAGCTTGTCATGCATAGCCTTAATTCATGTGGGAGCCAGAGCATGTGAACGACTCCCTAACTCACACATCACTTTCTTAGATATATTCTTATCATTTATTAGCTCACTGGTTCTCAACTTCCTTAATGCTGTGACCCTTTAATACAGTTCCTTATGTTGTGGCGACCCCCCCCACCCCCAACCATCGAAATACTTTTCTTGCTACTTCATAACTATGGCTTTGTTATTCTTATAAATTATAATGTAGATATCTAACATGCAACCTTGGTAAAAGGGTCGTTGAATCCCACTGGGGTCATAATCCACGGGGGCTGACTGTCATGGATGCTGGGAACTGTACTTGGGTCCACTGGAAGAACAGAAAGCACTCTTAACCTCTGAGCCATTTGTCCAACCCCACACCAGTTGGTTTTGTATTTAAAACTTCTTTCCCACAATTCTTGTTAGTAACAAGGAGTTTGGCTCTGGTTCTTTTTACATAGAAGAAAAAAGTCCTCCAGTAAAGGAGAGAGAGAGAGAGAGAGAGAGAGAGAGAGAGAGAGAGAGAGAGAGAGAGAGAGAGAGAGAGAGAGAGCTTGTGTGTTTGTGTGTTGCATAGAACCAAGGACAGGATGGAAAAAAAATAAACCCCAGCTTCCTCAAGCTTAGCACCCCAAGTTGGCAGTTCCAGGGCTGCTTTTGTCTTACTTCATTAGGCTGTTGACAAATAAACACACGGAAACCATCCACAGCTGGCCACTGATTGCATCTCCTTCAAAGGCCCAGTGGACCCCGTGTCTTCTGTGAAGAATTATCTTAATCCCCCATTGACATATAACCCACCTTCACATTTTCCAAGATTTCTTAGTCATGATCTTCAGAAGGTTTTGATTGCTGTTCTTTCAACATGCCTTTGCACAGTGTTTGTTTCTCTCTTCCCTTCAGTCCTGTGGTGACTAGAGGCAGAATGTTGGCTGAGCAGGCCTCCAGCTACATCGTACTTAAGATATAAGCTGAACCCTCTTGTTTCCACCAAGCAGCTCCACCATCCAGGAGGCATCTGTTCAGATTATGAGTTAGCCTTTCTTCTCAGTAACATGCATAAAAGTAGAACCACCTCACTGAGATTGTAAACTTTTAAGGTGTCTGTGTTCGTAGGTCTCCCATCCCCCAGAAACACTGCTGGCTACATAATGGGCCTTGATCTAGCTTCCTCCTCTCATTGACTGAAAGTCTAGCAGCCTATATTCTGCAGCACAATGGACTAATGTCTTCCCTATGTGTTTAGAATCTTAGTAATTATGGATCATCCTTAGAAGAATGGGGAAATGATGGCTCAAGTCATTTTTCTTGTAGGTGAGCAACATTGGTTGAGAAATGCTAGTAGGATCCAGGGCTCACAGAAGAAAAATGAGAACCGAATCATCCAGTGTGACCCCTAATCCTCATAAGCAGTGCCTGTACAGCCTAGACACTGAGGATTTATCAGGCGGCCAACGAAGCCTACCCATCATGCTCCCTCACTTGCCTGAGGAGGGGAACATAATCCTCAAAGAGAGAGATTATCAATAAAGGTACCGCTATAACCTCTTTAAGACACTGAATACACATAGAAAATACTTGCAGGTCTTTGTCAATGACCAAGGTCTGGCACCTAATCTTATATTTCTAATTGCTATTGAAAGGCACCCCTCTTCTATTCGAGAAGCCTTCAGACATCACTGTGTAATAGACTTGACTTACATGAGACGTTGCTGATGACATGGGGAATGCAGTAAGCGTACTGGGAAGTGTTCTCTGCTTTGAGGTAGCATATGCTTTAATGAAAGAAACATGGACAATAAAAACATATGCATATATATGACATTTAAATTCATATCATTTATGTGGTAAGGGAAACACACATTCAGAAAGGGAATGAGAGTAGACCTGAAGGAAACTAGTAAGATTTGAGGGTGAGGATTCTCCAAAGAGAAACATCAAATACAAAAAGCACAGAGTCGGGGTTGGGGATTTAGCTCAGTGGTAGGCGCTTGCCTAGGAAGCGCAAGGCCCTGGGTTCGGTCCCCAGCTCGAAAAAAAAAAAAAAAAAAAAAAAAAAAAAAAAAAAAGCACAGAGTCGGAATGTAACTTTTTCTTTTTGGAGAGATGATACAAATCCATAAAATTTATGAAACAGTAGTTTGCAGGATATTCACAAATTCAGTTAACCATCACTACCATCCAATCACAGAACACCTTCTTTACCTAAGAGGAAACCTTGTAGCAACATTATTCATTAGAGACTACTTACATACTCAGCAGATAATGATTGGATAAGTTAAATGTTGCATATCCACATATTGGATGATATTTAGCAATACTAAGAAAGGTAATGTTGATTTTTGGTATGTCATAGGTAAACCTCAAAGATATCATATTTTGAGTACAGGAAACTAGTCAGAAAGAGTCACATGCTGTGTGATGCCATTTATACAAAATATCCAAGAAGTACAAATCTATAGAGGTAGAAGATGTCTTTTATTTTAACTTATTTACATTACATCCCACTCACTGCCCCCTTCCAGGTCACCCTCCCAATTCTTTCTCCTTCCCCTCTCCTCTTCTCTCCTGAGTAGGTGGGGGCCCCTGGGTCTCTCCCCAACCTGCATATCAAGTCTCTGCTGGGCTAGGAGCATCCTCTCCCACTGAGGCCAGATAAGACAGCCCAGCTAGAAGAACATATCCCACATACAGGCACTAGCTTTTGGGATAGCTTCTGCTCCAGTTGTTTGAGACCCACATGAAGACCAACCTGGACATCTGCTGCATGTATGCAAGGAGGTCTCGGTCCAGCCTGTGCATATTCTTTAGTTGGTGGTTCAGTCTCTGAGATCCCCAAGGGTCTAGGTTAGTTGACTCTGTTGGTCTTCCTGTGAGTTCCTATCTCCTTCAGGGCCCATAATCCTTCCCCCTATTCTTCTAGAAGAGTCAAAAAGTTCCATCTAAAGTTTGGCTGTGGGTTTCTGCATCTGTCTGAGTCAGTCTGGATGGGGCCTCAGCTATGCTAGACTCCTGTCTGCAAGGTCATTATATCAACACTACCTTTAATAGTGTCAGGGATTGGTGCTTGCCCATGGGATGGGTCTCAAGTTGGGCTGGTTATTGGTTGGCCATTCCCTCAGTCTCCATCCTGTACCTACATTATTTGTTGACAGGATAAAGTTTGGATTGAAAGTCTTGTGGGTGGGTTGGTGTCCCTATCACTGCACTGGGGTTCCTGCCTAGTTACATACAGTAGGTGGACTCTTATATAGCCAATGTTTTATGTCACAGCTAAGGTCACCCCATTGGTTCTTGGGTGCCTTCCTTATCCCAGGTCTCTGGAGATGCCTCTTTCCCCCCATCAGTTGCAGATTTCTATTCATTCTCATGCCCATCTGGTCATCTATCGTGTCTCTCCCCACTCCTGATTCTGAACACCCCCCATTTCTCTCCCAATTTCCTCTTCTACCCACTTCCCTCCCTCCATCTGCCTCTAAGACTATTTATTCCCACAGCAGAAGATATCTTAGTGGTTGTTTAGGACTGTGGTAGAAGAGGGTAAAAAGTTATGACCAAAAGGTATAGGACATTTGCTTAGAATAATTAAAAATGTCCAAAATTATGGTGATTGATTCACAATCCTTTTCATAAAAAAAGTTGTTGTATATGTGTGTGTCTGTGTGAAGGTGGGTACATGTGTACAGGTGCCTACAGAGGTCAGAGGCATTGGATACCATGGAATTCAGTACAGGTAGTTGTGAGCTACCTGGCATGGTCCTAAGAACCAAAGTTGGGTCCTCTGTGCACAGCTATTTCTCCAGTCATTGGATGCACAATTCTACAAATAGGCTAAAAGCCATTTTGATTTATGTGCACCAAAGGTCAGTTGTATAATAGGTAAATTATCATGACCCCATGAAGCCATTTGAAACAAAAAGAAGACTCTCCATTCTTCACTAGCCACTTACTTTCCGTTCTCTCACTCCGTGCCAGCCTCTGACAACAACTCCTCTGCTGTCTAAACAGAAGTTTCCGTTTCAATCAAGTCCAGAGTGAACTTCGTAAATAGGGCCAAGTAACAGCAGTCCCCTGGAAGTCAGGTTTTGAAGGAACTATGCTATTGACAGGCACTTTCTGTGATGTCAGGGATAATATTTTAATATTTTTTTTAGTGTGACTTCAGGCTGTTAGTTTTCAAGGTGAGCTTGGAGTTGAAGCATGTGTGACAAGAAAGCTAGGTTAGCCATAGGTTCCCCGTTCTCCCCAAACTTCAGTCTTTTGGGACAAATAAGCACTTCATGATTGCTGTGAGACTTGGATGCATTTCCAGCATTCTGAAAACGACGACTCCAATCCGTACTGCCAGTTTTCACACTGTTTTTAAGGCAGAGAGGATTTTGTGGTTCTCTACTCTGCCACTCTAGCAGATATCTCTTCTTTCTGTGAGCATCATGGAGGCACTGTGGCTAGGACAGAGTGGAAAGGCTGAGATCAGAATGGTTGTGGGGAGAACATAGCATGTGAGGAGTGCCTTGCAACGTATCTGGCTTTTATTCTGATACAAGGACCTATGGAGAATTTTTAAGTAGGTGGTGAATGTAAAGGCTTTGGTTGAAACAGAGCAACTCTGTTAAACTTCACGGAGGGTGTGGCAGGACAGCCAGGAGGGAGAGAACAGACCCAGATGATCTCAAAGAAATCCAAGTTGTTTCTCTTACCCGCTGGGCCTTTCATGGGACCTCTCTGCCAACTCTGTCTCTGTACTTTATTCCTTTGGAGCTCTTTAATTGTGTCCCAGACAACTGGATGCTTGTCTTTGCCCAGATTGTGTCCCTGCCTCAGAGACATTAAGCTTCTTGTTTCCTTTGCAGATTTGTGTGGCTTCACTGTGTAATGGTCTGTTCAAACGTCCTTTTACCAAGGGACTGTTTTCATTTTTTTAGTGTGAAATGGCACCTTGCTCCCCGCCGCTTGTCATCCCATATCCTACCCAGTGGAGAGTCCATTATCACCTGAATTCACTTATTATCTTCATGTGTGCTTAACACGTATGACATAGCATCTTAATGAAGATGATGAGAGCAAGAGGAGATCAAGGACCTGGGGGGAAGTGGCATTAGGTGACATACCCGATCTGTAGGTTTTACTTCCGCTTGAGCTACAGTGAAGCAGCCCTAGAGCTACAGAATCCGAGGGTCCTTGTGAAGCCAGGGACACTGAAGGTCCTGGCAGGACATTTTGTCCAGGACTCAGGAACAAAAGGTGTCCTATAAGATGACAGATCATGGATGCTTGCAGCCAACCATTGAACTGAGCATGGGATCCCAATGAAGGAGTTAGTGAAAGGACTGAAGGAGCTGAAGAGGTTTGCAACCCCACAAGAACAACAACCAGACACCCCAGAGCTCCCAGGGACTAAACCATCAACCAAAGAGTACACATGGAACAACCCATGGCTCCAACTGCATATGTAGCAGAGGATGACACTGTCGGCCATCGATGGGAGGAGAGGCCCTTGGTCCTGTGAAGGTTTGATGCCCTGTGTACGGGAATGGCAGGGTGGGAGGCAGAAGGGAGTGGGTGGGTCGGGAAACACCCTCATAGAAGCAGGGGTAGGGAGGCTAGGATAATGTGTTTCCGGAGGGGAAACCAGAAAAGGGGCTAACATTAATGTAAATAAAGAAAATATTCAATAAAAAAAAGAAAAAGATGACAGATCACAAAACGATGCTTCATTGTTTGGACTGATACAGACCTGGGTCCAGGGAACACAGCTGGCAGGCAGAAGAGGGCTGCACTCCAGGTCAACAAGCTCCCTTGGCTGAGCACTTTCATGCCACGCATGAACTGCAGGGCCCCAGGTGGGAATCGGGCCACTTTTCAGCTCAACACCAGGTTGTGGTTTAGAGGAGAGTACAAAAGAACGTCCAGGAAGGTACAGCTTCATAACCAATGACACTGTTACAGACCCCAAACCCCGACAACAAGGCAATCAGATACTGGCTCAGCTTGTCAGGACCCAGGACGTATTTGCTGTTTTAGTTGAAGTCATTTCCACCTCTCAGGTAACTGGTCAGGAGTTAAGAATGAAACATTCACAGTTCTGTACTAGAAAGCTTACTTTCTACTCTGAGCAGTTTTCATGAACTGGTGATCTTCTTTTGTTATTGTATGTGTATGTATTGATGTGCATTCACGTGTAGGCAGGTGACATGTGCTTCATCTCATATTCCAGAGACTGACACTGGGCATCTTCCTCTATCATGCTCTGCTTTACTTAACTAGGCAGGAGGGTGTATACTTACTTTTCTATTGCTGTTACACACACACACACACCACATACACACAAACACACACACACACACACTACACACACACCCCACACACATACACACACACACACCACCACACCACCCACACACACACACACACACACACACACCCACACACACACACACACACACACACCCACACAAACACACACACGCAGTGCACACACAATGGTCAAGGCCACTTATAGAAGAATGTGATTAATGTTTAATGTGGACTTACAGTTTCAGGAAGTGAGTCCATCATGGCAGAGAGCATGGCATCAGGCAGGCAAAATGCTGGAGCAGTAGATGAGAGCTTACATCTGATCCACAAGCATGAGGTAGAGAAAAAGAGATAACTGAGAATTGTGAGTACTTGAAACCTCAAAGCTCATCCCCAGTAACACACCCCCTCTAACAAGGCCACACCTCCCAATCCTTCCCAAACAGTTCCATTGACTAGAGGCCAAGCATTTATATATATATGAACCTCTAGGGACCATTCTCATTCAGACTAACATATAAGGTCTCTTTCTGGATTTAGGACTCTCCAACTCAGCCAGTCTAGTTAGTCAGCCCATGCTGGGCAGAAACCACATCTGTCCAGCTTTCTATGTGCATGCCGAGAATCTGGACTGTGGAGCTTTTTCATAGGAGGAGCTCTATCCACAGAGCCAGGCTTTCTGCTTTTATGTTAAAAATAATATTTTAATTAACATACAAAGTCATGGGTTTCACTATGACATTTTTATACAAATATGTCATTGTAACTTGTTCTTACATCGATCTACCTCACCACACTTCTCCACCTTGTGTTGGTCCCCTCTTGACGAAGTAGCCTCCCTTTCTTCTGCCATACATACCACATCTATTTTGTGAACAGGTCACATGTATTTTACCATCTACTTTTCGATGAAAATGCCACGGGACACTCTGGGGAGCAGAACTTTACAACTCAATCCACAAAGCTAGAAACATGATTGACAGGAGCAGGGGAAAGAATCAAAATGTTAAGTAAGCCCCTGAAGACGCCCAGTGTTCTGGAAACAGATCCTATCCAAAGCCAAAGCTGCTTCTAATCAAAGGTGGCTGCCTAGCTGTTGTAATGCTTTCCACATTGGCTGCTTTGATGGAAGCACAGTGAATCGGGGGCCTGTGTGTGCACACACTGTCAAGTTGGGGAGCTGCTTTCTCAAAGGAAAACCTGTGCAAGCACCTATGAAATGATAAGCCTTGGGGAAACACCTCCCATCTCTACCCATAATGACCCGGTATAGATTGTGAGATCTGTTACATTCTGCAGTCTAGAATCCCGAGGAAACGAGGTGTTCAATCTTTGGAGCTTCACGTTAGCTTTTAGAGGCAGTGTTGACAGGGCTCCAGGCCTGTCATCATTATGGAGAAAATGCTTGCAATGGTGCCCTGATGAGGACTCAGGTGTGAATCTCTTCAGAGTTAAGAGACGATAAGGATGGACAGTTTAGTCGGTAAAATTATTGCCTAACATAATGAGGACCTGAGTTTAATCTCTAGCACCCATGCAAAAAGCCAGCTATATAGTACAAACTTGGAATTTCAGTGCCTGGGAGGGATGGAAAGGTCCCTGGGACTCACTAACCAGACCTAGTTGCTGAGTTATTGAGACACCCTGTCTTAAAAGAGGTGGGCAGAGTTACTGAGGATGATATCTGAGTGTCCTGTGACCTCCAAGTGCAAGGGCAGCCGTATGCACACATTGGTGAACACCCCCCCCACACATATGCATTATAAAAAGAGCCATCAAGCCCATATGATAATGTGTGCAAGGAATAAGCCTTGGTTGTGCTGAGCATCTGGGTGTATACATTTTATTGACAAGGTTAAGATTATGCCAGTACAACATCTTTTCCAGACCATGTGACCAAAGCCATCTATCAATTCTTTGCTCTGTTTTTTTTTCTTTCATTGCACATTTCCTCCTCTTCAGGAATGCCAGGACTTGGAGACTGAGAGCAGTGTGAACAAGTTCTTGCAGGAGGGAGGGCCTTCCTGACATGCAGGCTCTCTGGTAATGGGAAAGACACATTGTGCTTTCTGGGCAATTATTCTTTTGTTCTACTTTATTCCTCCTAGTGTTGACTTCTTCTCTGCTATACAAGGGGAAAAGACCAGAGGTGAAGGAATTTCTCCTCTAAATGTCATTTCTCCCAAGTCTTGGACATCCTGTACCTTTTCTCAGTTTCTTCAGCAATAATATTGTTCACGAACATTTAGTATACTCAAATCCTACTAGAATGTGTTAGATAGCATGTTATTGTGTTGTGTTAGTAAGTTACATAGAACTTTCTTTTCTTTACAGTTCAAGTTTTCTCCCTACATCTCTAATTGGTAAATTTATGCAATCTCCTCAGTCCTCTAGGAAATAAACTGCAAAGCAAGAAACAGAAAAGAGAGTCATTTGGAAATGCATGTCCGACGGATGGTGAGGAGAGTTAGCAGATAGCATGGTGGTCTGATTTCTGGATGTGTAGATCTCCTAGTCTGTCCTAATCCAGATACGACATAAAATAAATCCTGTATCCTCAAGAGTCAATGCTATCCCCTCCCCCCCCAATACACACATACAAGGAGTAAGTCATATCTTCTCAGAGGTCTTAGTCTGAAATTAGGAATGTCCTACTGAGGGGTTTTGTGGATAGAGAATTGAAGAGTAGATGAAATGGGGCATTCTTTAGCAATGGCCACATGGGCATGGTGTCACCTCCCTCCCTCATCCCTTGGCACTATAGTGAGCATTTCGGGCCATAGATACAATCCTTTTGAAGATGCAGGTACGGATAGAGAGTACTTAGAATTAATCTCCTCCTGTTACAAAGAATGGGATTCAATTGTGAAGTTGAAGAATGTCTTGACAATTTGCATGAACAGTGGCAGACAGGGAATTTAGTTGGAATTATTTCCCTCCACAGGACAAGTATAAAGAATGCTCTTTTTCTTTCTTTTCAGTCTACCTCATTCCTTCGATATACCTCCTTTCAGTGGATCTATCATATGCCTACATTGCATGAGAAACCAGTAGATGTTGGAAGACTACTAGTAGAGGTAGGTAAAGGTCTGCGAGGTTGAGTCCAAAGTCGCTGACTATCAAAGTATTTAGAGAAAAAGCACCTTTGAGGTTCAGCCTGACTCAGGCCTTCAATCCCTCTTCCCTGTTATCAGAGCTAGATGGATTCTACTTAAACACAAGGATTTCTTGCCCCTCTCATCTCAGGCCTCTGTGCCCCATGGACATCTTGACCCATCTCTGCAATCTGGACAAAAGATTATCTCTGCTCCTGGAATCCAGGTCACTCCTTTGGCTTCTTAATGACGTTTGCAGTCAGTCCAAGATAGACTTGGTGCCCACAGAGTGGAATGAGCTAAATGTGATTAGATAGGCAGAAGCCAACTGAGATCTCGGGCAGGTCCTGACTCCAGGATCGGCTTGCCATGACACTTCCCCTACTCCTCTGAGCTCTGGGACTCCTTGGTTGTTTCTTCTCTTCAATGTTTACAGTTACAACAGTCTCTGACATATTTTTTCTTTTCCAAATTATGGGCTATCCCTTATATATGCCCAATGCTTTCTCTTCACATTAACAATGTTTTTCAGGGCAATAGCTTACAGTTCTGTCTCCACATTGGCCCTTGGTTTTGAGACCTGCCTTCATGGACACTGGATTCCTCTCTCCAATGATTGCCTTTCCATTTCTTTCTTCTGGCTCAGAGATGTTCTCCCCCTATCCCCATCCTCTTTTCTTATTTTCTAAAAAATAGGTTTTCACTATTTTGTCCATGTTAGCCTCAAATTCCTGGGCCCAAGCAACCCTCTACTTCAGCTTCCAAGTTCCTTGGATGATATACAGATATATACCATATTCTCAGCTTATCTAGAAACTGAGTTTTCTCAGGGCCATCTTCCGTTGTCATCCCCCGAACCGCTCAGGGTTTTCTTGTGTATGCACCAGAGACATCTGTAGTGATGAGGAAATGATTTTGACCTCGCTCCAAACTGCACTCCATACCTCCACCCTCATATGAAGAACGACTACTGTTCTGATTACAAATGCCATATACATTCAAACAAAAGGTTGGTGTAATTAAAAGTGTCTTGTAGGTTGGTCAAACACTATTTGAAAAGCAGCCCTGTTGGGGTTCACAACATGCTCTGTCAAGTTTTCTGCATAGAGATGTGAGATGTTTCTCTCTCTCTTTTTCTCTTCTGTTGCTTCTCCTCCTCCTCCTCCTCTTCCTCCTCTTCCTCCTCCTCCTCTTCCTCTTCCTCCTCCTCCTCCTCCTCCTGTTCCTGCTCCTCCTCCCCCTTCTTCATTTAGGCCTAATACCATGTAAGCTTCAGAAGTTAATTTGTTTTTGTTTTTGTACACTCAGTCCAAGTTGGGCAATAGATTTAGTTCATAGTAAGGCATAGGAGCAAGCTAGCTTAAGATTTACGTCTTCTATCTGCCTTTAAGTAGTTTTTAGGTTCTCTCCCTCTCTTCCACTGTCTTCAATTCCTGAAGCAGCTCTATTGGCCCATCAAGCTACATAAGCAGCTCTGTAGGAGCTAGATAGCAGCTCAGCCATGTCTCCAGACAGTAGGAAATTGAAATTTGGTGGCAGTGTTGTAAGAGTAATAACACATGGAGGGATTCAATATCACACAGAGGTCACGGAGGAAAGGGCCTGGGGAATACAGCTCCCAAGAAGTGGAAGAATGCATGTCCACCTTTGAGAAATGGCAGGGTCTTGGCAGCTCTTCTGCAATCATCAACTCATTCTGCATCCAGGCTGAGCCAGTAACAGCTCAGGAATAGAAAATAAAGTGTTAGCTGGAGAGCCATCAGAATTCCCTGTGTCTTCTCTCGTCTTGTTGAACTTGATTGTATCGTTGAACTTGATTGTATCAAAGTTCTGGGAATGTCCATGAGTATTGGCATTCACGTGTCTGTGTAGACAGATAGAAGGTAGTCAGGAATGTGGGCATCTTATGCACAAGTGTGTGCCTTTGCTCAAATGATCAGGCCCCTTCTACTCCCTGATCAGACTTCATCAAACTGGTGAAGTCTACAAGACAATACTGAGGAAAGGTACTATCAAGAGCCATGGGTGTAGACTGAGGCTACCGTTTGTTAAAAAAAAAGTCTGGAACTTGTGGAATCCCACTCCACCTCAGAGAAGAAAGGATGCAAGGATGCAGCTTTCTTTTTCTTTATGCTGTGGATGATAGTGTCAAATCTAGAATTTCTTGAATCTCACAGATAGTGTTAAGTTGCCTTGTATCTCTTGTGTCTCCAGTAGCCTAAAGTAACCGCTAAGTTCCCCTGGTGTTGAACTTGTCACATAGCAACACTTTTTTTTCCTTTTTCTTTATTACTTTTAGTTTTACAGTCTAGTTATTACTCCCATCCTGGTCTGCCCTCCCACAGTTCCTCACCCCATTCCTCCTCCCCCTATCTCTAAGAGGATGTCCCCCATCCCCCTGGTCAGGTCTCACTACTCCCTAGGACCTCAAGTCTTTCGAGGGTTAGGTGCACCTTCTCTCACTGAAACCAGACCAGGCAGTCCTCTGCTGCTCCAACCTTGGACCAGCTACTGTATGCTGCCTGGTTGGTGGCTCAGTGTCTGAGAGCTCTCAGGTTAATTGAGATTGCTGATCTTCCTATGGGGTTGCTCTCCTCCTCAGCTTCTTCCAGCATTTTCCCTAATTCAACTACAGGGAATCAATCCATTGGTTGGGTGTAAGTATCTGCATCTGTCTCAGGCAGCTGCTTGTCGGGCCTCTCAGAGGACAGCCAACCAAAAGCAACTCACAAATTCAATGCCATCCCCAACAAAATTTCAACACAATTCTTCAAAAACATGGAAAGAACAAGTTTCAATTTCATATGGAAAAACAAAAAACCCAGGATAGCTAAAACAATTCTTAACAATAAAAGAACTGCTAGGGGAAATCACCATCCCTGACCTCAAGCTGTACTAAAGAGGAATAGTGATAAAAACTGCATGGTATTAGTATAGAGACAGACATGTTGATCAATGGACTAGAATTAAAGACCCATAAATAAACTCACACACTTATGGACACTTGATATTTGACAAAGAAGCCAAAAATATCCAATGGGAAAAAGAAAGCATCTTCAATAAATAGTGCTGGTCTAATGGGTAGTTGGTATGTAGAAAAATGAAAATGGATCCATATTTGTCACCTTGCACAAAACTCAAGTCCAAGTGCATCAAGGTCTTCAAAATAAAACCAGATATGCTCAATCTAATAGAAGAGAAAGTGGGAAAAAGCCTCATTGGCATGGGGTTGGGGGTGGGGGGATTTCCTAAACAGAACTCCAATGGCTCAGGCTCTGAGGTCAAGAATTAATAAAAGGAACCTCATGAAACTGAAAAGCTTATGTAGAGACATTTTTAAAGAGTGTAAGTCAGGTACTTTGCATAATGTTTTTCAATTTGAATGTGTCTGATTGTTCTCCTTATTAGATGCATGTATGTATTTTTAGTCAGAACACTTCCTCCTCAATGGCATGTTCCTCTCAGGGCATCTCTCCAGCAAGACTGATGGATTGATCTGCAACATGGTTTACGTGGCACACAGATGTATGCTAGAGTGTGCTGAAGAACATGCCATCGGATTTCATCCACATACTCTTCTTACCTGTGCACCTGTATTTGTTGAACACAATTATGTTTTTTTTTTTAGTAAGGGGCAAGGCTCAGTCTCCACCCCTAGCTCTTCTGCACGTGGCTCTGCCTTTTCTTGCATGTGAAGGCTGAGGAGAGCAGTCAGGTACAAAGAAAACCCAGGTTGTAGAAAGAGGTTGGGTGAGCAAGGCTGGGAACCAGTCTTCCCCTGGCTAGTCTGACTCTTGGACAGCAGTCTGCACAACAGGGTTTTTGTAGACTCAGAGAGATAGCATTGGATGTCTCCTGAGGGTGACAAATGCTGCTTGCCTCACTGAGGGTCTTAACAAGAAGAAGAAGAAGAAGGAGGAGGAGAAGAAGAAGAAGAAGAAGTAGAAGGAGAAGGAGAAGAAGAAGGAGAAGGAAGGAGAAGGAGAAAAGGAGAGGAGAAGGAGGAGAAGGAGAAGGAGAAGGAGGAGGAGGAGGAAGAAGAAGAAGAAGAAGAAGAAGAAGAAGAAGAACAACAACAACAGCAAGAACAAGAACAACAAGAAGAACAAGAACAAGAAGAACAAGAACAAGAACAAGAAGAACAAGAACAAGAACAAGAACAAGAAGAACAAGAACAAGAACGGAAGCATAGGAGGTTGGTGTTTTCATGTGGTTCTGACCATTTTTTCCTATCATAGACTTCACCTAAAAATTGCCACTAAGATGAATTTGGGGCACAGGAGGAGTCTTCAACTCTTACCTGCCATGCCTACCTCTGCTCCAGCTATGTGGCAGAGAAATTGTTGCTTTAGGTGATGTCATCTGGCATAGGAGTAGATCTAGGCTAGATGTTAGCATCTGTTTTCATGATAGAGGCAACTAGGAACTGCCATAGAGCAGGTGTGTAAATATATAGGTGGAGGAGAATGTCTTTAGCTGCCTGGCCAGTTCCCCACCCATGTTGTCATTAGGGCATTTGGCCTTGGAGAGCTACCCTTGAGCCCTCACATACCACATGCTTGTATTGTACCAGCATGTGCTCTTAGTATGCATCTGAACCGCACAACACCTGAAGGAGACAGGGTAAAGTTAGGAAGGTAGTGACTCAGTGGTGATAGTGGCCTGCGATCCTATCCCCTATCTACTGTGGGAAATAAGAAGGACAAGTCAAGCAGTTACATCCCTGAGAATGTGACCCACCCCATATTGCCACAGACAAGAGAAGGGTGGCATCAGGATGGAACATGGCTCTTTTTCAAGGTTCAGTGCATTTGCATCTTACCACAACAATGACCCAGGGCTCTGGGACATGGAATATACCCAAAAGTGGCTTTTGCTGGGTGGACTCATACTTTGTGACAGGTCATCAGGGTTAGTACTGTTTCTGCCTCTTTGTCAAGGTGGCGAACCCATAGGTGCAGCCTGGCATGTGGAGTCTGCGCTGACTGAGTACCAAATGAGTGTCTGGCTGAGTGGGAGTATAAGTGTACTTCCCAATCAATCTGTAGGAGTGTTGTATGGCGAACCCCAAGTTCTATATTGTTCTGTAGAGACTGTGTTTAACATCAACAACCCTTCTTCCCTTTTTATACTTCCCTGAAGTATTTTTCTGAGGAGGCCACTTGGTTCCTAGCCTTAGTTCACATACACATATACACACAGAGTAAGAGACAGAGAGAGAGTTTCTATGTGTTATGCTGTTTTTATTTTATGATAATCTATCTATCTCTCTGTGTTCTCAGCTTTCTAAATCTCTTTCAACTGTACCAAGAACCAAGGCAGCTATTATAATATGGAGTGTAGGACAAATGTGTGACAAATACCTGGAGAGTGAAGGAACAATGATGTACATTCTACGTATAGAGATACAGGCGCATATGGTTGTGATGGAACCATCTTAGAATCCATGAGATGATGTTGATGGCCATTGCTTTGTCTGACACACTTGTTCCTGTCTCTATCTATCTATCTATCTATCTATCTATCTATCTATCTATCTATCTATCTATCAAGAGAACTGACCTTAAAACAGTAATTACATATAAATCCTTTTCTCTTGTCTGGATCAAGCTCAGATTATTCAACTGCCTCTGGATTAGTACCAATTTGTGGGCACCATCAAAAGGTGATGTCATGAACCAAACAGGAACCTGCTTCAAGCTGCTTTGAAATCCTGAATTGAACAAAGTTGCCTTAAGGATGGAGGAGAGGGAAGGAGGAGGTGGGCAAGCAGGTCTCCTTTACTCTGTGTGCATCCCCTTGATTTGTGCTGTGCAGTGTAGGCGTCTCCTTCCCTTAGGCTCCTGTTTCCAACTTACTCTTGAGAGGACACCCAACCTATGGAGACATTTTGTTCTGTTGCTCCAAATCCACGAACAGTGCAGTCTCCATAAAATGCATGCTTTCATATGCCCATCATCAGGGTAAAGGGATCAATCCGTAGATCTCACAACCATCCTTTGAATTCCAAGGGTCAAGGCAGGCTGAGGGTCATTGACATGTGTTTCATTTGGGTGTTGATCTTCTCCTTTATGGTGGTAGAGAGGTGCTGTGGGTTTATTCTATCCATGAAAAAAAGGTGTGTGGGCCAAGGATGCCATAGCCTTAAGGCCTGATATCGCAGGCTTGTTGGAAGATCACCAGAATTGATGCTGATGTCCTCTGGCCAGCAGAAGCAGGAGCTTGTCAAGAAAACTCTGGGGAGATAAAATGCCTGGACTTGAAGCCTACCCCGTCTTTCACTAATGTCGTAAACTTTGCCAAGTTCCCTTTGTTGTTGTTCCAGAGTTTAAAAAAAAAGAGTGGTAAACATGAAATTTCTTTTGTCATCTGAAGTATACAGTTTAGTGGGTATGAATTACATCTCCAATGTTGTGCAACCTTTACCACTATTTTCAGAAATTTTCCATCACCCTAAACAGAAACTCTTTAATAACTTCTCATGCTTTCCTTTCCAAAGTCCCTAGTAATCTCTAATTTACTTCTTGTCTTTAAGAACTTGCCTATAAGTTTCAAGATCTATTACATGAGAAATAACAGGTAAAGGAACATTATATTCATAATTGCTATATTTGATCCCAGCATGGAAGGAAGGAAGGAAGGAAGGAAGGAAGGAAGGAAGGAAGGAAGGAAGGAAGAAGACAAGATAATATTCTTTTTCTGGAGCAAGGACAGAGATATCAGATGGATGGAGACTAAAGATGGGATAAAATCTCTCTCTCTCTCTCTCTCTCTCTCTCTCTGTGTGTGTGTGTGTGTGTGTGTGTGTTGCTATATATGTGTGTGCATACACACAGTGCCTGCTGTTTTCCTCTGCTACTCTCTGCCTTATGCTCTTGAGGAAGGGACTCTGACTGATCCTGAACCCCACGACCCTGGCTAGGTTGGCTGACCAGTGAGCTTCTAGGATCTGCCTGGCTCCACCTCCCAATTCTGGAGTTACCGTAATACAAGACCATATACGGTGAATGCTGAGGATTAAAATTTAGGAACTCATGTCTTACGTGATGAGTCAGCTCCCCCAGTTGGGCTTTAACGTTTATATCTTTGAATTCTGGGCCATGTGCATAAATAGTACAAACAACGAAAAGGAATTTGCCTGTTCTAGATATTTCATGTGTGCGGAATCACATGATCCTTAACTCTTGCTGCTGGCTCACTTTCTTAGGTGGCTGATTCACGTTTCACTGTCTGTATATTTCACATTTGGTTTATTTCTCTATTGATGGACAAGTTTCCACGTTTTGACTAGTTGCAAGCTAAATGCCACTGAACCCTGGCATGCATGTATCTTTGAGCAGGTTTCTTCATTTCTCCATTCTTCAGTTTCATCAAAGCTTTAGCATGAAAGCTATATGAAGCAACACAAGATAAGCCTTTAGTGATTAGTGGAGATACAAGGAGGATACAGCAGGTGTGGACTGTTACCGAGAGCCATGTGGGTGCTCAAGGGGAGAGAATTTGTTTCTAGTTCCTCTAAGTTTTCAGTCCACCTGACGATAACACTAGAAATATCTCTACATTAATGATTTTCATCGATAAGACAATTTTCCTTCTTTCCTCTCTCTTTCCTTTATTTCTTTCCTCTTCTGTTACACGAAGTAGGTCACATGTTGGACCTACTCCATTTTACTTCCCCTGTGATTAGTGTTCTAAGGTAGGATAGGAGAGAGGCGCCTCATGGAGGAGAGCCTTGTAAGTATGAAAAGTAAGCATGGGGTTGGGTGATGTAGTCAACGGTGGGAACATGGAAATGAAGCCGCCCCTGCAGTGGAGCTGACAAGCTTATGTCATGAGTCACAGTTTCTCTGCTTTGGCCATAATGGTGATGGTTGTGATAAAGAGCATACATGCCGATTATTTAATACTTAGAGTTATATACCGCAGAGACATTTCCTCCTTATTCAGGAAATGTATGGGCTAGGGTATATTGTGAGGGAAACAAGACCAAAAGACACTGTAGTAACTAAGTCTGTAGTGATTTTAATTATGAAGAGCAGGAGCAGGGCAATCAGTCTACAACCAGAATCCCAGAGTTAGTTTCAATGTAGGATCTGGCACCTTATGAGCAAACTATTTTGTGCTATTATATGAAAAAACCATTGTCCCTTAATGCCCTGTTTATACCCACATATGGGTTTGTGACCCAATACATTGGTCTCTTTGAAAGCAACGGTCTACTGAGTTATGTGGGCCATTATATCTCCCAAATTTTGGTGACTAAACAGCTCTGATGTGTTCGCTCACTAAACAGTATGAGACACATGAGACAGGATGCTCATACTGCTGTCCACCCTTACAAGCTCCCAGTGGCAGATACAAATTTTCCAGATTTTTGAATTAAAAATATATATCATCTGTTCTACAATCAACGCAACTGTCACTATATAAAAAGACAGCTGGTAATAGGGGGAGGTTTGAGAGGGGAACACCCATATAGAAGGGGAGGGGGGAGGGTTAAGGGGATGTTGGCCTGGAAACCGGGAAAGGGAATAACATTTGAAACGTAAATAAGAAATACCCAATTTAATAAAATGGAAAAAAAAGACAGCTGGCATTTTTGATTTGTCGTGAAAACAGTCCTTTAAAGGGCTTTGGGAACTCTAAGTCTCTGTGAACTATCCCTTGGGAATCAATGAGACAGAATTAAGGACAAACTTTGACGTGTTGGCTTTAGCCGCTCATGTGAAAGAAGCTCAAAGCTGAAAGTATAGATTTTGAGAAAAACGTACACCTTGATTAATTTTAGATACACTGGAGCTGGAGTTATGGCCATGACCCTGAATCGAAAAGAAAAATGAACAAGGTTCTTTCCAGAGAGTACCCTCAGAGAGCTGATTTCAAAGATGGTTTTGTTTAGTGGCATAGCCACATCCCACCGAAGGAAAACACCACGGAGCTGGTCGAGTGACTCAGGAAACAATTACGAAACCCCACATCAAAGCGAGAGGCGGACAGATGTCCATCAGCACCACTGCCAGTGAGATCAGCTGATAGCTCATGGGTCAGTGGGAAGTGTCGTCTGTGGGATGTGTGGGCCATGTGGCTGGGACAGAGGGATGGCAGCTGACTGAGCCTGGAGAGCCTGGAGGGAGCCCAAGATATCCTTTGATCAAAGTGGAGCTAGCCTCTACTTCCTCAGTCCCAGGAAGCCCTTGCCTCTGTTTCCATGAGCATTCAACACTGGGGATTGTAGCCACAGTTGCTACACGTTCTGCAGTTGTCTGGAACTATTTCTACTTTTCCATCCGTTATCCTGTCAGGTTTTCTACCCGGTTGTGAGAGTCAAGGAAGGCTAGTTGTGTTCTTATCTGTTGGGTAATAGAGAGAAAGGCCTTTTCTGGGGCTGCAGAATTAGTCGTTTTAGTAATCTGGCAGAGACCACAGGCAGTGCTGGGTGTGGGGCCGGACTTACGACCTCTTCTAGATTCCAGTCTCAAAGGTTTTCCCCATTGTGCCTGGTATGTGTGCTCTCAGGCTTCTTCAGGCCGCTATTGTTGGGGGGGGAGGAGAGAACAACCTGTTTCTGTTTCACCCGTGATGCACAGAGACACAGAGCGACTGACTCCCCAAGGGCCTTGGAGCCTCTCTAGCTTAGGATCTATCTTGCCATGTCTGCAAAAGGACCATGAAGACCAGGGACTACTGCCTTCTGACTGGCAAACCTGAAGGAAAAGCTCTCTTCGTAGGTGCATCAGGCTCACCTTGGTCTCCTGTTGGGCTTTAGAATGGTGATGTAATTTCTCCACAGACCCCATCCCCACCCCACAGTACAGGTTAGGGTGAAGTGTTGATATTTGCTCATCACAGCCTTACCCTCTGGAAGTTTCCGGAGAAGTCCTAACATCCAGAGACTTCCTGGTTATTGCTATCTCGTTATGTTTTATTAGGTGGCCCGGTAATAATGTGGTTCTCTATGGACTCCAGTAGGTAACGGTACCATTTTGTTCAGAGACTGTGCCTGTAAGGAGAAAGAAAATGAGTTCCGAGCCGCTCTGCAGGCAGCAGGCTGCCTGATCCAGTTTGCTGGGGCTCCGCTCTCTCACACCAAGCAGGCTGCCTTACCACCCAATCCGCGGAGCTCAGCCATTAAACTCTGTTTGAAGTTTTATTTCCCCCTGTTCTTGCTATCTCAGTGGGCAATCGCTCCCAGGACATTTTGAAGCAAATAGCCTTTTCTGTTTTGGAGAACACAGACCCTTGGCTTTCAGCCTGCTAGTCTTTGACAGCCTAGCCCTCCTGAGCCTCATTCTTTCTTTTTTTTTCCCTTTCTTTCTGTTCCTTCAAATTGTTATGATTTACTTCTGAGGACCTCAGGTGCACAGCCCCTGGCCTCAGTCACACTGGCATCAAGACCTATTTTCTGTTTCATTTTTTTTCCCAGCTTCTATCCCATTTTCTTCCACCACAGGAGCTCACTTCTTCTGCAAAGTCTGAAATTCCATGTGCCGTGTTTACAACTTTGACCTTTATAGAGTCCCATAGGCTTAGTACTGAATTAGATTACCCAGGAGACCTTTGGCACCAGCAGAGCAGGGCTTGTGCCTGGCTTGCTGGAGCCTGACTGGCCAGTGCAGTTCCTTGGAACTTCCTGTGGAAACACTTCCTAGATGCTGTTCAAGGCAGGTGGCAAGCGCCACTGATTCTGTGCTGGTTGGAGCTTCTGCTCTCTTTTTGCTCACAGACATTTGTTGTTAAACTGATTCCTTGCATAGTCTTTCTTTTTCAAACACAGATCCAAACTCATCTCCCGAATGTCTAAGCTGTTGAGAAGCTCCTCACTGCTCATTCCATTAGTTCCCAGTGCCCAGGAGTTTCTCTCCTAAGGCTCCAAACTTCATTCCTGTTCTAAACCCCCTTCCCGGTGGTTCACCCACCCACTTCCATCTGTCCTTTGAATTTCAGTAGTGCTTGTGCATCTCCAGCCCTTGGTTTTTGGTCCTGGGTCAATTCCACACCTCTTCCTAGGCAACTCTTGTGCATGCTGTGACTTCTGCCTATGCCGTCTTCTGTCAGCTTCCCTGACTTCCAGTACACCAAACGAATGGCCCCCTCCACTTGGGCTGTCCGAGTAGGTGAGCCTGAGAGCAAACTTAAGTAATTAGCTAGGAGGAGAAAAGGGAGCGGAGAATGTTGGGGAAGACCTGGAAAATTTTGAACTCAGGATGCTTTTCTGGAAGGCTGGGCAGTAAGGCTGTGTGTGGTGTGTACAAGTTGAAGGATAGGGTGGAGGTGACCAGAAATGAAATCAGAGACAGGTAGGGGCCTTGGGGGGAAGGGCAGCCTGTCCTCTGCTGAGGGGAACCTGGATTTAGCAGGAGGTAGCATTGGCTGCTCCTAGTTGGGTTCATCAGTCTCAGCATGGTGGTGGTGGTGGTGGTGGTGTGGTTCTCTCTATGGCAACAATGCCTTCTTCCAGAATCTTCTTGTCATGTGAGCTCCTTTTTATACTAGGCAGAGGGAGTTTCTTCCCTTAGCTTCTGGAAACTGACCTCCTTGGTAATAGTTTTGCCTCAAGGGTCCTGAGACTTGTGGTTCGAGGGCAGCTGCAGACAGATGGGTCTAGGATACACTGCCGAGGCTCTGTCCTATTTTACTATTGTCCTTGTCTAATCTGAGCCGCCTCTGAAGGAGGCACTAAGTCCCAAGGGCAAGAGGAAGGAGGTGCCAGCCATCTAGGAGAGAAGGACAGTACCCCAGAGGGAAGAGCTGATGCCAGGGGCCCCACAGAAGCCTGTGTTTTCATTACTAAGCAACTTTAGGAGCAGTGTGTTTGGAGGAAAGAGACGGTGGGGTAATAAGTCTGTAATAATGGGTGCCATGTGGAGGGGAGGCAGTGTTACCCAGCGTAGAAACCGAAAACATGGTTTATATTTTCAACAGTTGGAGAAAGAAATGAAAACTGAATATTTGCCGCACCTGTGAAAACACATTTGATCATGATGGCAAGTCGAGCATTCTTAATGCAGGATTCATATTTCATAACTCGTGTTCAAACAAGAAAAATGATTATAATGTTAAGTATTTCCTGAGTTTATTTTGATGGATGACAGAATAAGTACTGTATCTTTCACTCATTAAAATACAGATTGGTGTAATTTAATAAATGAACTTAATACACAGATGTTCCAGGCTGTTTTAGCAGGGTGTATATTAATCAACTTCTTTATATATGATCCTCTTTTATATTTTTTAAAGAAACTTGCAGGAGCCAAGAATTTATTAGATTTGCATGCTCTAGGACGAGTATCGGATATCAGGTCCATGCAGGAGTGTATTAAGATGAAACGAAGCCAGTGTCTGCAGAACGGACAGGCCCCCGCCAGGGTTGTCCCTGGACTCCTGGCTAGCTCTTGGGGTCGACTCTCAGAGCACCAATACTGCACCGGGTGTCAGGTCCCTGCTGGGTGTGCATGCTGCTGTAAATTCACTCAGAGGTATTTCTGGAAAACCACATGGGAGGTGGTAGCTTTGGTGGCACAGACTGTAGGTTGCTCTGCTCTGGGAAGATGGCTGTAGTCTGTTAAGGGGATGGGGCGTCTTCTCCGGTACCTGGTTTCCCCTCCCCCTAAATTGTCAGTCCACGGCCATGGTCCTTTCCCTTCATCCCTCTCAGTAGCACATTTGGAGTGAATACTTTGTTCTGTCTGAGCTTGTTTTCCTGTGTGGCAAGCTTGTCTTGCTAACCAGACCAGAGATCTCTGAAAGCTGGGCAGCGCCTTCTCCATCCCCCCACAACTCCTGCTTCGTGGATTTGCTGGTCTGTACTTAATCCGTGCATCAGAGAGCTGAAAACAGCCTCTCATAGGACCTGACTCTGGGAGGTAAGAAAAACCAAACAACAACAGCAACAGCAACAAAAGACTCTGGAGGGTACAGAATGGGGGAGGGGAGAGCAGTAGTATAAAGGTGCAGCAGTAACTGCCTTGCCTATGGTCTGGCTCTGGGAAGGAAAGAAAAAGCACAGGAGTGGACACTTGGCTTCCGCCACCTCCTTTTCTTGTTTTTCACACCCTGTTGAAACAAGATGTATAGTCTGTATGAGGCTGACTCTGGCTGGCAGTGTGGTGGGGAGGGCTGGAAGACTGTCCCACTCTGGGTTAACACATTTCTGGAAGCCGCTCTCTCCACACAGATGATTTAGTCTGTCCTTTAGAGGACGTTGCATGCTCCCTGTAATCCCAGGATGTAGATCTACCCTGAGTGCACCCCACCGGACCCCTGCAGGGCTCACCTCATCTGGGCCAGCACTTTGCTGCTTATGAAGTCCCTTTGCCTTCCTCCCAGTCTTCTCAGTGTAAGCCGACTTACATGACATTTGCGACACAGCTGTGACCCAGAACGCAGGCACGAGTGTCTCCCCTGCTCCCCCAAGAATGAGTGTTCACTGATGGCTACAGCCTGCGCTGGTCCCTTCTCCCTGCAGACCCTCTGCATCCCTCGATGGCTCATCAATCACACGGGCAGGTCCTGAGAGTGGGCAGTGGCTCTGTTGTCACATGCCTGTTTGCAATAAGCTCTGGCCAGAATCATTAATCATTCATTGGGGGGTGAGGGGGACTGTGGTTAGCAGCCCTCCGTCAAGTGCATGGTTTCAGGTTTTCCAGACTAAGTAGCTCTCCAGCGGGCATCCTCCTCAGCCCTTTCATGTCATTTGATGTTCAGTGCACACCAAGCTGGCCACCGCAGAGTAGCTTTGTTCTAAAAGGGTGCTCGGAATGCCGCCCTCGGGGGCCAGTGGAAGAGAGTTCTGGGCCCCAGTCTTACATCTGCACAGGAGGTAGAGAGAGCTTGGGGCCAAATCGCTCTGCTCTTGAGTACTTCCTGAGTGCTCACTGCGCTGCCTGGCCGTGAGGATCTGGGAAGAGACCCAGCCATTGGCTCCTGTTTAGGGGCAGTGCTCCTACAAAACAGACGGCCAGCAAGGCTGTACTTACTGGAGTTAAAAGAGCTGGAAGAGTCCCTTCGATCTGTAGTGTCGTATAGGAATAAACGCATGGAGGTTGTGTTGCAGAGGAGAGCCCCAAGGAATCATGGGAACAGAGGACTGAGGATGCTGAGGGCACAGGGCTGCTGTGTGAACCTACTGTGTAGTCCGAGCTAAACCTTGAAAGCAGAATGAAGCCACTAGGCAATGACAGGGAAACACGAGTGGCTGCGAGGGAATCTGAGAAAAGCTCAGTTTAAATCCCATCTGCTGATGGTTTTTCTGTCAACGGTGGGCATGGCTATTGTAGGGAGAATGTTTAGGCACCACACCTCTTCGCAGTCTTCCCGGACTGCCACATCCTGTATGACTCAGCCCTCCCTATAGGCCCCACACTGGAGGGCTTCTGATGTTGCTGGTACGGTTTATTTTGCAAAGGCACAGGATGAAAACTTGAGATTATCTTCAGCCACTCTCTCTGCATAACCACCATCCACCTCTGCTATAAGAGGAAAAATACCGTAAGATGGGGCTTTGACACTGCAGAGCCTGGCACAGAGACCATGCTCAGAGTCCTGGCAAAGATAGTGCCGTTCTCTAACCACATCCTGCCTCCTTCACTGTTAGCCACGGACTGATACAGTCCCATCATCCCGGAAGGGCTCATGTGAGGAGTCCATGCTTGAAGTCCTCTTAATATTGAGCATGCTCAGTGGCACAGGGGATGCCCTCTGACCACCTGGTCCACTGTAAAACCTGTCCCCACAGCACTTTTTTTTTTTTTACCAAGGAGAAAGACTCAAGCTGTCTAGGGTGCTTTGAGATGTGGGAATCAAGTTTATTTACTTGCTTTTTCTCATGAATGTTCTGCTTCCTGAAGTTATACAAGTCTTCTATCCCCAGAGAAGGATTTGAATATAATATCCTCTCGCTGGAAGGAAAATTAGAGATAATTAGTGCAGGGCTTTCAAACTTTGTAAGGAACTGGGGTTGTTTTCCAAATGAAAGTTTATATGGAGGCTTACACAGCAAAAGCAGTCTGAGAATTCTTTTAGGAATAGATGCATATTTATCATCGGTTAATAATAAATTAACGAAATGCTGTTGACAAAGGTACTTTATAGCCTCAAGCTTGCAACAAATAAATAAAATTAATCACTCTAACAAATGTATATTTATAGCCTAAAGATTCTTAATGTATTTGTTTATGATCTCAAGATAATAACATATTTTTAAAAAGACAAAGGTAGTTTGATCAGCACAGAAATGTGGAAAAGTTGATATCATGGTGACCCTTGTCCTATTTCAGTTTCAAAATTCAGTTCATTTCTGTGTTTTATTTCTTATTCTCCATCTAGAGAATGTCATCAACCATGTGATTTCCTTTGTGTCCCTCCAAGTTGCACAAAGGTGGGCGGTTTGGGATATAATTAGGAAAGACCATGATGATGGGGCTACTCTTATGCAATTACTTAACTTTTTAAGAGGAGGGACAGACCAGGGCTAGCACGTATGTCCTGTCTGGCCACATAATGCCTTTTGCTATGTTGTGACATAACTTGGGGCCCCACCAGATGCCAAGCTGATCTTGGTGCCAAGCTCTTGAACATCATAGTCCCCCAAATCCTGAGGTGAATAAGCTCCTCTTCTTTCTGGTCTCAGATATTGTTATAGGAATGGAAAATAGACTTGGACGTTAGCTCCTAATCCTCAGTAGATAGAAGTGATTGGCTGGGCATATTACTGTCTCTCTGCCTTTTAACTAATGGAACAACTAGCAACAGGAGTTCTTGGAGGAGATTAAATTAAAGTTAATAAACTTGGGTATGTAAACTACTAGTTGGTCCAGTTTGAGGATGGGGTGACGGTAGTGTTAACTGTCAACATGATGGGACCACCTGGGAGCTGGGCCTCTAGGTGATTATCTTGACTGATTTTTTTTCTTTTGGAAAATTAATTAATCTGTAGAAGAGACTATAGGAAGGCAAAGGGCAGTGATTTTTCTCTTCATTCCTGTTTATCTCTTTGCATACAAGCAAAGAGACAAGTGGGAAGGGGCCGGCCATTCCCTGGCTGTGACCCTGTACTGTGTAAGTCGGTAGAGAGGACCAGGCAGCTACATTCATTTGCTTTTCTCTTTCCTGTGACTTGCTGCTTCAGGCCTCTGCTTTCCTGCCATGATGGGACGTACGTACCTTGAATTGTGAGCTAAACTCAACCTTTCCTCCCTCAAAATGCCTCTGTCAGTGTTTAACACAGCAATGGGAAACTTAGACGGCGAGCCCATCTACCATGCTTTCAAACCACAATATTACCGATAACTTAAATACTTTCACAGAGACAATATTGAGCTCTGTAACATCTGAAATGCATAACGCAATTTCTTAGGTCCACAGAGTTTGGAACACGTGGTGTCAAACCACAGATTGAACCTGGTCCTGTAGCTCACGTGTGAGTGAACTGGAGCCAGGTATGTGACAAGGACATCTCAAAGCCATGCAGAGAATGGATCAGCTGTATGAGAGTTTAGCCTTTGTCACTCTGTGGCCTACTCTTGTCCCCTCTCCCTTGTATTTTCTCCACGTTTCTTTCTCATTTTGCATTAGAAAAAAATGTAGTTTGAGGATTTTGCCTGTGTTTTATTTTTTAGTGGTAGACACCGCAGCCCCACAGTTTGGTTTAAGTACTGAGCCTTTCATTCCAGCCAGAGACGTGAAACGGATTCACCAGAATTTCAAGTATAACCTGGAAACCAGTGTCTTTCCATCCCACCAGGAGAATTCTGCTCTCCTGATAGACAACAGAGATGGCTTTGGCCAGCAGGATTTCTGTAGTAATGCTGACTCCATGTTTGTTCATCTGCGAGCAATGTAAAAGGCAGAGCTAGTGATTTGTGTTAACTAAGCACCTTCATTAAAAGAACTCAAGGGAGAGGGTGGGGAGCGGAACGTTTCTCCATGCAGCTGTCTCGGGTCCTTGGGATGATGTGTGCTGTTAGGAGGCATTCGAATCATGCTGGGCGTATGGAAAAGTTTAAGGCGAAGATGACGGGTCGCTTTCCAAGTGCTCAGGCTGAATTTTAAGAGCCACATAGTGTTCCTCTCCAACTCCCACTTTCCCAGCTGGCCTCACTTCCTGTGCCTCCCACAGGCTGCTCGAGCAAACGCCACAGGTTCCTAGCTCAGAGGATGGCACCTCTCTAGTGAGCCATTACCAGGGGTATGCCACACAGGCATCCATCCTCAACTCTTAATGAAGATGATGGATGCCTTTCCAACTTGCACTCAGCCACTCTTCCCCCAAGAAGGCAACAGAGCACCTTGTTCTTGATCCTGCTGGGTGCTCATCATGGCTCCGGTCTTTAACCTCCCAGCCTTGGTTGTCAGGAGCCCCACACTTGAATCCAGGTAGTATTTAGGGATGATCCCTTTTGTTTTAAGGCAGACACAAGCAGTATTTTAGGGGTGACCTCTTTTGTCTTAAAGCAGGTTGTTCTTATTTTAAGGGGAGCTGAAGAATGTGCCCCGCTTAAAATTCTCCAGACTCAGGCACCTTTTCTCCCAGTTCCCCTGAGAAATTTCGAAGCTGCCTGCTCTATCCTTCTGGGGCTCAGTGTAAGGTACTGATACCAGCGATTCCCATCTCTTCCTCGAAAACAGTTGTTTCTCTTAGGTACAGAGACCAAACCTACAGGAAAGAAGCTCGAGAGGAGAAGAGAGACTCAGAAGAACTGCCTGACCTAGGCACCCTGCAAGCAGGAAGGCAGAGAGAGAGAGAGAGAGAGAGAGAGAGAGAGAGAGAGAGAGAGAGAGAGAGAGAGAGAACCCCAGTACACCAGGTATTTTGCAACAAGGCTGTTTGCTACATCTCGAGACAAGAAAAGCCTTGCCTGACAGTCCCTGCCGAGGATGATGGATGACTCCCCAACTTGCAACAGAGGTTTAGGAAATCTCTTCATAAAACCTGGGGAGCTGAGCTTTCTAAACAAGCCAATTTCAAACAGGATTTGACTCCTATCACCGAAAATCCTCGCACCTCCAAGAACACATCCATTATACAAAGTAGTGTTCTAATTGGGTCTCAAAGGCACTGAGACGGACAAAAACAAAACCCAAGGAGATTATTTGCTCCCTTTGGTGAATAAGGTGTTCCTGCCAAACAAATGATCTTTTCTAGCTTAGCTCGATGTGTTTCACTCCTCACAGAGGTAAGGACCTGCACAGGAGGAGGGAGAGATGCATATGAGCTCTCGCTTTTGAGATCCGGGTACTGCATGTGGCCCCGAGTGGAGCTGGTTCACTATGGCTAAAGTTACATTGCTGAATGGTATCCTGTAACCAAGCTTAAAATTGTCATCTTTTGGGACCAGCACGTGCACCCTTGCAGCTGCTCCTGAACACAGCTGTGGACGATGAGCTTATCCCCCACCCTGCCGCAATTTTCATGGCTGATTACGACCATCTTCCCCGTATGGCCACGTCTCTTGGGCACAGCTGAGTGGCTCTCCCTTTATGAGATGCAGAAGCTTCTCTCTGAGGACTCTGGATGGGGAGAGATAAATGCAAGCCTGACCAAACAAACTTGGGTCCAAACCTTTACCGTTAAGTCTTTTTTTTTTCTTCTTCTTCTTCTTTTTTTAGAACGCTCTTTATTTGGGAGCCTTGGTCGACCTTTATGTGTGAGGAGGTGGAAATGTCCCCGGGAAATCTTAAAAACCTCAGAGGAAGCTGTTGACAAAATTCCAGAGAACTGAATTTTTGTTTGTATTCTGCAGGCAGAGAATAGCAGATGGCTTTCCACATACTTCAGATGAGTGTAATCTTGAAATTTTTATTGCATTACTTGTTTGTCGTGTATGTGTGTGCACACGTCCCAGTGTGCAGGTGGAGGTCAGAGCAGAGGACATCTCGGGAGAGTCTGTTCTCTCCATGACATGGATCTGGGGATTGAACTCAGGTCATCATGTGTGGCTGCAGGTACCTTTCCCTACCAGCAACTTTGGCTGCCCAAGATGATTGTAATCTTGAAAAGATTGATTTCTTAAGTTTTTAGTGGGGATTTTTTCACTGGTGGGTGCTACAAAAACAGATTACAGAGTTTCAGCACATTACATTGGGATCCCGATTCATTTCAGTGTGTGTGTGTGTTTCTTGAGGTACGTGGGTACGTGTGTGTGTGCATGTAGGAGCCAGAGTACTACATGCTCTTGTTCCTCAGGTCATATCCACCGTGTGCTTTTTGAGACACGGTTTCTCACTGATTTGGAACTCCCCAAGGAAGGTAGATCGGCTGCTCAGTGATTACCAGGGATCTGCCTGGCTCTGTCTCTCCAGCGTTGGGATTACAAGTATGGGACTAAAATATGCTGGGCCTATTTTACATGTGTTATGAGGATTAAATTCAGGTCCTTGTACTTGTAAAGCACTTAAATGACTTATTTGTCACACCCCAACTTTTGGATGGCAGTTTTGAGGAAATTATTTGAAAGAGTCACCTGCAGCAGAAGTTCTATGTATCTAGGCAAACCTCACAGGGTCTCATGCATAGCTCTCTCATTTTTAACTTGTGACCATGAAAAATCCCTAATTACACCTCCATGTGAGAACTAGAGAGGGCAATGGGAACTGTGCAATGCTCTTTAATCAATCAGACCATGACCACTCAGCAGCAGGAATGCAGTAGGGCAGAATCAGGAGGAGTCCAAGGGGTACATGGTACTCAGGAGGAGTGATATTGAGTACAAGAGGGTGTGAGTTAATGTCTGAGCAAAAGACATACACAATCTTTACTTGGAGACTTGGAACTTCAGGCCATAAGGCTATTCCAACCTTGGGACTTTGGTCCATCAGGAATGAAAACAGTTGCTGAAAAGGACTCAATATCTTCATCTTATCAGAAGTCCCTGGTCATATGACCACATGCTGGCATATGTTCAAAGGCAAAGTGATGAAAGTCTAGAGGTTGTCTTCAGCATCATGTTCCTGGAATTCTTGCTTCCCTATTCTTTCCGTGGGATAGTCAGAATAAGGTTGAGTATTCACAAGTAGCGTATTAAAAATGAGGCTCTCAACCTCACAGACAGCAGAAGTCAGGACAGCTGGGGCATGTTCTGCAGGTGGATGAGATCATGAAGACTGATGAACCTTTGTGAGGTCTGGACTCAGCATCCTTGGGAGTGCTAGTCCCTGGTGTTAAGCTGGTTTGGCCCTGACTCAGGACCACCTAAGCAGAGGCTGTGCTGACATGGGCCACGTAGAGCTTTGAGGTTTTGAAATGATTGGTTTGGGTATTTGGCTAATGATGGGGTCTCAATGTCAACTGGCTTCTCTTTTCATTCCTTCTACTCTCAGAAGAATCCAGGACACTGGTCAACTCCCCAGCAGAGGTCAGAGCTGGAGCTCTCCAAGGTGCTGATGTCCTAGGCCAACTTCCCCAGAGGGCACAATACTCTGCTAATGTTCCTTGAAGCTCACCTAGACCAACTGGGGAACCTTTTCCACAACTCCCAGTCCCCGGGTTCTGCAACCATATTGACCATAAGAGGCCCATTGGAAGGACATCGGGATAATTGAATTAGAAGGATAGATAGATGATAGATAGATAGGGAGAGGAGATAAACACACAGAGATATCAGTCACCTTTGGCTTTTAATAGCCTGGAGAATCAGATAGATAGCAGTATTACTCAACAGGAGAATTGCCAGGTAGAGGTGTGTGTGTGTGTGTGTGTGTGTGTGTGTGTGTGTGTGTGTGTGTGTGTGTGTGTGTGTGTGTGTGTGTGTGTGTGTGTGTGTGTGAAATTCAGTTTTAGTTTATACAAGTTGAATGTAAGGTACTAGGATACTTCTAGATTTAGAGCTAAGATGGTACTGGCAAGAACCCCTGTCTCCACTCCCTACAGCAATGGGGTAATAGGTAGACAAGGTCATGCCTAACATGGCTTGTTAGCATTGACAATCAGGTCTTTATTCTTGCCCAGTGTCTTAGTTTCACTCCTGATCAAAAGCAACTTTGGGGAGGGAAGGGTTTATATAGACACAATTACATACAGGTCACAGACCATCATATTGTAGACATCAAGGCAGAAACTCAAGCCACTTGTCACACCACACCCATAGTCAGGGGGCAAATGGAGAATATTGACCTCTTGGCCAGCTTGCTTGTTTGCTTTTGCTCAGCTAGTTTTCTTCACTTCCACACATTTCAGGGTCCAGCACATGGAATGGTGTCATCCAAATGGCCTTTCCACACCAAGTAACAATCAAGACAATCCTCCACAGGCATATCAATCTGATCTAGATAATTCTTTATTTGTGACTCTTGACTCTTTCCCCAGAGGATTCTAGGTTATATCAAGTTGACAGTTAAAACTTGGTACACACAGCAGGCATTCTTACCCAATCAGTCACCTCCCAACCTCTGTACTGCTTTCTTTTTCACTGTCCTTTGGCCACAGAAACCTTTCTCTTCTAAGTTTCTCACTCAAGGCCTTTTTGGATGCCCTTTCCTCTGCCAGGAAGCCTCCTACTGCTGCTCCATGAATGGCATTCATTATTCATGTGCCTGCTGAAATACAATCCTTTCAAGAGAAGTCTTCCCTGATGTGATAGTCATTGCAGATATCTCTCCACCACATTGACCTCACTTTACTTTCTGTTAGCATTTATTATCACTGAAAATTTACATTCTGCCTTCAGTATTTTTTGCTCCTGAGCTTCATCAAGTGCTTTGAGGGCTAGAAGTTTCATCTGTCTTACTCGTTTCACTTTCTTGGACAATTCTTCATACACAGAATGAATGTAGAAGATGTAGGAAGGAGAAAAGTGTAAGGTTTAGTTTAGTGAACACTTACTGACCATGTATTCTGTCCTAGGAGTTAGAATCTTTAACAGATACATGAATAAATAAAAAGCATCCTTAGAATCTTGGAGTTTGTAATATCAGAGAGGAGGAAAACATTTACTTTTAAAAGGATAGGTCTATGGGCAAGATAAACATCAGAAGCTATGAGACATCATGGGAGAGGAGTTCCATAGAATCTGGAGATTTTAGAAGGCTCCACGTAGAAAGCAGAGCCCTGAGGTCACAGTCAGAGTCAGGCAAATGGGGGTGATATGGATGGGGAATATGAAGAAAGCAAAAGAGTTTGACTGGATTAGGAGTACTGAGATGTGTAAGTCACTGGAGAGGAGTGAGTTCATTTCTTTGGAGATTAAAAGGAAGAAGAGGCATAGTTGCATACATATAGGTAAATTTCAGCTAGATAGACGGACATGTTAGAAGGCTGGTGGCAGAATTCCTTTCTGGTAGCCAGGATTTTGTGGACAATTGCCTAATGTCAAAACTTGTTTGTCTATGAATTTTGATTTGGGTCCAATAGAACAAAGGATGGTTGTAGTTGTTCAAAAGTGAAAAGGTCTGTCTTGGAGCCAGTGTGCTCTTTGCCCCTTACTGAGTGAGTAGAGTCCTTGCTGAGGGCCTTGATCTTTGGTGGGGCATTGTAATTTATTGTCTTGAAGTTCTTTTTAGCAAGGCTGTTTCTTTGTCTTCGGATAGAAGAGGCATATCCCAGTGAGGTAGATATGTAGAGGCCAAAGTTCTTCAGGAGGAAGAAACAAATCAATAAAAAGAGCCCTCTACCTCTTTCCCTGTTTCCCTATAGCTCTGGACATTTACTAATTTCGATGAATGTGCTTGTGGAATATGGCAGTTCCAAATGGCAGGGTTAGCCAGTAGGCTGGAGGCCAAGAGAAGAGCCGATAGAGTAGCTATAGCTCAAAGACATTTTGGAGGCACAATGTCCTCTTCATTGGAGATGACCAGTCTTCGTTATCTTAAGGCTTTTAATTGAGTGGATGTTTATCACCCACATTAAAAACGATTATCAACTCTGCTGATTAAGGCTGACTATATTTATAAGACACCCTCCCGTGTACATGTAGGCAAGTGTATGACCAGTTATCTGAATACTATGGTCTGACCATTTGACACAGAACATTAACCATTCTGTTGGAAACCTGCTCATATCCAGGTCAGTCACGGGTAAGTGGATACTGTTCTTCCTTTAGTGGTCCAGGTGTCCTTCTTTTGCATCTGCTTCCTATGTACACGTAATTGAGGATGAAGAGTCAGAGAATGTTGGCACACCTTCAGGAATTTGTCCATGTTCCTGTTCAACTGTATGTACTCACCCCAACCTTGTCTTTTCAAATTCAGGAGATGAATTCTTGCTTCAGGCTTCCTTCCTGTGGCACCCCATTATGGACACTGCTTGGTCTCTGCCTGGGGATTCTCTCTCACACTTGATTATGCTGCTGGTCACTTTATCCTTTCCCTCGTGAAGCTAAGGCTTCATATCCCTCTCTGAGTCTTTAGTTTCATAGGGATGGGGAAAGTTGTGTTAGAATAAATAAATCCTCACTTCTGTTTCTAAGATAGAGAATGTCAGAAGGAGGGTATTTACATTGCTTGTCTGAAGGGTCTTTTGGAGAGAGCACCACCACTCCATTCTCCATCTGTGTCAGAATTCTTCGTGCATTTTTCAAGCTTAGTGTCCAAGGCATCTCCAACCTAATAAGAATAAGGTGCCCTGGCTGGGAACTAGCCGGGAGGGAATGAACAGATCCACATTCCTTTGAAGCCAGTTTCAGATTCTGGAATGCTTTATTGGAAACCACACCATCTCTGGAGAGATTCATCACCTCTTAAGGCTGTGTTTAGACTAGGTCAGGACAGGGGCTCTGGACTGCTAAATACCATAGCATGTGCCCTGATTAGTGGCTTCCTTTGTGGTGGTTCTGGGTTGATTCAGAGTCAGCCTGGCATATCCTGTTGCAATCCAGAATGCCCCATTTGTATTAGCCACTTTTCTCTACATGATGGAAACAACTTAGGAAAGAAGGGATTTAGGAATTTCCCTAATTTCATGGCAGGGAAGGGATAGTGGTGTTCTGAGGGTGAGAGTGGACCTTGCATGTGGGTGCGTGAGAGGGAAAATGTAAAGGTCAGTGGAAGAGGAACTTTGCTTAAAACACCAAGCCCCGTCCCTACAGCCCAATATTCAGCAGCTCGGTCCTATGTCCAAATGATTCCACAGTCTCCTCAAACAATACCAATAGTTGGGAACCAAGTGTTCAAGCAAACAAGCTCATGGGAGATATACAGGCTGGTTTTATAACAGCTCGACACAAGCCAGAGTTGTTTGGGAAGAGGATACTTCATTTGAAAAAATGTTCCCAACATTGGCCTGTGGGCAAGTCTGTGGTGCATTTTATTGATTTATAATTTGTGTGGGAAGATCCAACTCACTATGGGTAGTGCCATCTGTGGGCTGTTGGTCCTGGAAACTATATGAAAGCAGCCTGAGCAAGCTGTGAGGAGCAAGACAGTAGGCAGCATTCTTCCATTGTCTCTGCTATGGTTCTTGCCTCCAGCTTCCTACCCTGATTTCTCTGGATGGTGAACTGTAATCTGTGAGTTGAAATAAACCCTTTCCTCCCTTAATTGTACACCCACTTCAGAACCAGCTTTCCTGGGCTGCCCACTGGGAGAGAGAGGAAGCCCACTCTCCCACGTGCTGCAGCTGGTGAGAGCCAGGGCTGGTTCTCCAGCTCTCGTGACATCAGGGCTGCCAGCTCTCACAACTACCATGGAAGGTATCACCTTCTCCCCTGCCCTGCCCATCTCATGGCCAGTGAATTGTGCTGAGCTAGCTCTATCTTGCCTATGACCACAGGGAAGGAGGGCAGACTCACCTGTGCCCCCTCCATCAGGGCCAGCTTTACTATGCTGCGCAGGCGAGGTGGAGGGTTCGCTTTCCCAAGTGCCATAGCTGTCAAGGGGCAAGACCAGCTCTCTCACTCTCAAGACCAGTGGCCAGCTCTCTTAATTGCCTCAGGTGGTGCAGGGTAGGGGTCAGGGTGAATCACCTCTATGATCAGGCACCTCACGTCAGAGTATTGTGTGGGGCCAGCTCTCCCAATCTCATGCTGCCGTGGCGAGCTTTCCCGAGTGCTGGAGGACCTCCACCACTTTTGAAGACTCTGGACTTCAGATTTCCCCCACCTTTAAAGGCTAGTAGCACCTACTCTTCAATATCATTGTAAAAGTCAAATGCAATTAGGGCCAGAAGAAGGTACCAAAATAGAGAAAGTATTGAGTGTTAGTGAGGCTCATACATTCTAGGAGTGGCACCTTGTAAAATGGCCTGGGACTAGTTGCAGGTTGCTCTTTCACATGTGACATAACCCCGCAAATATGAGGCATGAATTTAAGGGTGTGTGTGTGTGTGTGTGTGTGTGTGTGTGTGTGTGTGTGTGTAGAAGTGGGGCCTAGACAATGATCATGCCCAGCTGGTTACTATGAGTACATGTGTACTGTTGCTAAAATACTGAAATACTGGCTGCTTGTTCTCTGAGTATCTTCTGCTAACTTGGCTTCCCTCCTAGCAATTGCAGGACCTCTTTACAGTGGATAGATTAGAAGATGAACATCTGGCATATCAAGTGGTCCCTGAGACTGCTACTTCAATCCCATAGCCAGGCAAGACTCATTCTTGTTAGTCAATGTCCTACGTCATACCCTACATTTTGAATATCACCAACTTAGTTATCTTTTTATATGCAGAAAATCACACTGAGGCGGTATGTTTATTTTCCTAAGCTCTGGGAGTTGAGCAGGTTTAGCCAGATGTTTCCCTTCTGGGGGCTGATATACTTGGGGACTGAAGTCACCTGCAGGCTTTAGGATAGCTCATTGGCTGACCGTCACCTGGGAGTTTAGTAGAGATGCTGATGGAAGTACCCATACTGGTAACCAGGCTTCTCACAATGATAACCAATTTTTCCACTGAGAATACCCTAAGAACCCCTATGCCAAAAGCTGTAAAGGAATTGGGCTTACGCCAACTCGGCTCTACTCTCTGCTCATCAAAGAGATAAAGGGTCCTTCTAGATTCAAAGTTGTAGGAAAATCTGAACTTTATATTGAAGAAGAACAGGTGGGATAGAAGACATTTCTTTTTTAGAGAGAACAGTTTGTTCTAGTCAGTGTGGATAAGGCTCTGTCTGAAATCCCTTCTGCTTGTGTCTCTTTATCCTTTTCCCCTTCACAGATGGGCCTCATCTGCTAGGATTGGTCAATCTCTGCTTCTCCCCAGGGTTCTCTCTTCTATTTCCTCACCTCTTTATTGTTAAAAGGAACTGACAACAGTATATACTTGCACATGTACAACAGGGACCTGAGAACAATTCACTTTTTAGGATCCATAATTTGTAGTCTTGGGTATACAGGAGAGACCAGTGGGAAATTTCTTCCTTGTGTATGCTGGCAAGAGGGGAGTGGTCCTACAGGATGCACTACTGTCAGAGGTCGTCTTACTACTTTTCTGTTGCTGTGGTGAAACACCAGGACCAAAGCAACTTATGAAAGAAAGCATTCAATTGGGCTTACAGTTACAGAGGGTTAGAGTCTATCATGGCTGAGCAAAGAAAGGCAAGGCAGCACAAACAGATGAAAGCTCAAACCTTGATCCACAGGCCGAGAGGGTAGCCACACAACAGAGTCAATATTAATAGCCTTGAAATCTCCAGTGCAGAAGTTATTCCATTATTCTAAAAATTTAACCTCTGGCAAATTCTTAAGACAAGGGCAGAAAGCAGCCAAAATATCACAGTTACGGTCTCCAGCCCAGTTCGTAGTATTGTGTTCTCCGCTCCTCCACCTCCCCCTGCAAGATCTCTTGAGCTGGGACTCTGTAGTTCACGTTGATCTTAGTTTTGCTGTCTTTCAATATTCCACTAGGATGACCCAAAACACACTGTTTATAGCGTCCAACTACATGTATAACCCAAAGTACCAAACTCTTCTACGTTCTTCCTGAAAGTCATATGTCCAGGTTATTTACAGCAATAGCCCAGTCCCTAGTACCAAATTCTGTCTTAATTACTTTTCTATTGCGGTGATAAAACAATGTGACCAAGTATTTAATTGTCTTCTGCTTTGAGAGGATTGGAGTCTATGATGGTGGAGCAAAGGCACGGCAGCAGAGACAGGTAGACCTCACATCTTGGTCTCTGTAGAGAGCCTTGAGCAAACTTTGCGTTCTGCCAGAGGAGTTAAGTTTTGAGATGATGGTTACGTGCAATACGTGTCTCCAACGGGCTCCACTTTTCCTAGACAAGTAAGAGTTACACCTGTGACACTGTAGACTCAGTTTTGCGTGCATTCTCCTGAGCTGGTCTGGTTCTGGCTGATATCTGGGCAGCTTTCGTTTTTGCTCAGGAAGACCTAAGCCTTATATTCTGTTGGGTTGAGGTCCTCTACAAGTCACTGACTTCTAGAGCTGCTGTCTGCCTCATTCCCTCTTCTGGTGTGCTGTGACTGTGTTTGCCATCTATGATTTGCCATGCACATTCTCAGTACCTGCCCTGCATCCTGCCTCTAACCTTGGCCAAGCTGCCAGAGGGAGAAGAATTTATATGCCCTTCTGTTCAACTGAAGAAAAAGTACATGACTCTTGGTCTCTCGCCCATCCATCCATTCCTCTCATGCGTTTTTTGAACTGAGGGGGAAAAAAATCTGTTATTCATAAAGAAAAACAAAGGATGATAAATTATATGAGCTTGTAAAATATATTCACATGAATCACACTTTCTTCTGGATAATTGAATTTAGAGTGACATTGTCCAGCATCTGCTACTGACACAGGAATGCCAGCCTCCCTCGGTTGTCTTTTATATTTTAAGTGTGCTCCCACAAGGGCTCAGCTAAACCCAGGGCCTTGGCTGCCTCCAGGCCAGCACGTGTGTTGGGATCTTTGCACAATTTCGTTCCTCAGCCTGCATGAGGAGCTTCATTAAAATGATATGTCTCTGTCAGAGTTGTAAATGACATGTGACCTTCCAGCAAAATGTGGTCTCAGTAGATGACAGGGAGAAATGTCAGAGTGTGGGATGGTAAGGTTTTGATATTTATGAAGGTCAGGGCAAAGGTGAATCATGGAACAGAACATCCTACTTAGCATCAGACCCAGCGTTCCTGGGTCCTACTGTGGCTGCTGCGGCTTGGTGCATCGAGAAATGCACTATCCATCAAGTTTGCTTGTCATGCAAGGTTATGGACTGTTTATGGTTTGTATGAAACCACCACCATATTTTAATTATAAGTGGATGGCTGGTTATGGGGAGAAAAACTGAAAAATGTCCAGAAATAACTGTTCTTTTTTTCATCTTCCCCTCCAACTAATTATTCATTGGTTAATAGGCATATGGCCCAAAAGAGAAGGCCCCAGGAGACAGACGGTTTTTCTCATCTCAGAAGCACTGGAATTTGTCCTCTCTCTGGATCTGCTGTCTTCACAAACCTTCTCCTTATCTCTCAAGTAACAGGGGGAGTCTGGCTTTCCCACTCGGGCTCAGTGCAGTTTCTAAGTTTGGACTTAGTCAGCGGCATGGGAGATGGCTTTCGGTTTGCAGGACTGGCCTTCTGATTGCACGACTCCAGGACTGGAGATTCGTAATGGATAAAGGATGCTGAGGATTGCTGGGATCACTTTATCCTCTTTAGTCATTGGTACTTTGGGTGTTTGAAGGCAGGGCCTCCACTATAGGGCTGTGTGATCAGTCTAGGGGTAAGCAAGGATGAGCGTGTGTTCCATGTGCCAGCCCTGGCTGTGAACTGCAGCTTTTCAAAGCAGGGGCTGATAATCTATGGTCCATGAGTCAAGTCAGGTCTACTATCTCTTAGAGATTAAAGTCATTTTGGAGCATGGTATGCCCTTTTCTTGTTTGTGGCTGCCTTTGTGTTGTGTTAGGATACAAAGTCGAGTTGCTGCGACAGGGCTCTCACTGTCTGCAAAGCACAAACCATTGACTATTTGACCCTTGACAGATGAGGTTTGGAGATAAACGATCTGGAGGTACAGGCACCTTTTTCTAATTTTCAGGAGGCTTTGCCTTCCTGCCAAGGTGCAGTTGCACCCTAGTGATGACAAGACTGCCCTTTTCTCATTTCACAGAGGCGCCTTCTTAGCTGACGACATTCTGAAGAGGCAGCCCTAGTAGTCCTGCCTCTATGAACTCTCCTAAGAAGTCTTAGGGGAGCCAGGACTCTTGGGTCTTTACCCCAGCCTACTGTGGGCAATGGCTGGACTCCAGAGCCAGCTCTAGGATGCCCAGCCATAGGTTGATTCCCAGCTCAGCTATTCAGGGAGCCAGGGACTGGCTGTTGCAGCTCCTAGAGGGGACACAAAAGCTTTCCTTGTTCTTTTTTCCAAATAACCGTGAAAGAGAAAGTTTGGTTTTAGAGAGTTGTCACTGACCACCACTCCATAAAAAAAAAAAAAATGCGAACTGTCTCTTATCATTAACCACTTGTTTACACAGCAGGGATGATTGACACGGTTTATTTTCCTGTGGGTTTTCTTCCAAACTAAAGTGAAACATGAACTGTAGAATTTGTACAGTTCTCTTCACCTTTTGCAACCCAGAACCTGTGAGGGAAGTGCTGTTGGTCCTTTTGGTTGTGATGGATTGTATGAACTTGGATGAATGCTCATGTCCTAGTCAGGCCCCAAGGAACCCACTTAAGAGGACTGTGGAGTTGTATTTGAAAACCCCAAGTATCCCTTGTGTTCCCCAGGGAATCACTGGATACAGCAAGACCAAGGCCAGAAGGCAATCAGAGGTGTCCTGCCTCTTGCCAGCTCTGGACTCCTCCAGTGAACAGTTGGGAAACAGCTCCAGTAAGAGCTGTGTAGCAGTTTTCACAGGGAATTCCATCGGAATTGATGCTTCCTTCTCCTACCAGCCTCCCGTGGGCAGGGTTTGTATGTCAACAACCGGTTCCATGCTTTATGATTCACAGAGACTGGGGGCCTGGTAAGAGTCACCATGTCCCTTTCGGCTTGCCCAACATGGGACTTTACAAAGTTCTTCTCATTAATGATCTTGTTGTGGCCCCACTGTCCTCCAAGATAACATTATGCTCCCCATTCCATTTGGATGGAAGGATAAATCTGACAGTATGAACATCCTCAAAGAGATAGTATAATGGGCGCTTTGGCATTTTTGGAAAAAAGAGAGTAACGACGCTAAAATCTCATAGTCTTGTTAAATTGTGCCGCAAAGTGCCTTTGCGAAGCTGACTACACACAGAATCTGAGCAAGAGGGAGCAGAGCAGCGAAATGTTTATGAGCACACACTCTGGTGTCTGAGGTAGGGGAAGCTGTATCTGGGATGAAGAACTGCTGTTAGGCAACAGGGATGTTATGGTTGCATTCCTTTGGACACTGGGCTTTCTAGAGGACAGGGACTGTAGGACAAAGCATTGCTAGGTCACTTCTAAGGAGTTCAGGGCATTTGTCAAGCTCTAGGAGGACACACTTCTTTCCTTGTTCTTGGGTTTAGGTCCTCACTATGCTTAGAACCCCTGGGGGATTGTGGGAGCTCTAGGACTTGGCCTGAATGAATCACACAGAATGTATCTGACCTTAAGATCTGTCTGAAGCCTGCTTTCTTTGAGAGTTCCTGTCATAATGCCTATTCTTTATGCCCCCTCACCCCCAAATAAATATCTATCTTATCACTCATGAAGAACCTGCATTGGCTATTGGATTCTTTGTGGGAAAGTAACTAGCCATACTCAGCAAGAAAATCAGTTCTCCTGGAGAAGTTAGGGAAATATAACTGCTATTAGGACACACTTAAGGGAATGGGGTGTGTGTGTGTGTGTGTGTGTGTGTGTGTGTGTGTGTTGTGTGTGTGTGTGTACCTGTGTGCATATCCTCCTCTTCTGAACCTCTGGGTCTTCACTAGTGGATGCACATGCAGTCAACAACATAAGATGTAGCAATTGAAACAAAGGAAGTTTGTAGTCTTGGGAGGGAGGGCATTCTGCTTCTAGGAAGCCTTTCTTACTCTGAGTCCCAGTGTATTAGGGACTTCTGTTGCTCTGACAGGTGCTGCCATGAACAACTTAAAGGAGAAGAGATTGTATCACAATTTCAGAAGTTAAAGTCCATCACAGTGGGCTGAATAGGCTCCCTCATTTTCCCACTTTAATTTCACCTGGATTCTTAGCCCCTGAGATGACCCACCCACATCCCATTCAGGGTGTGTCCTTCTTCCTTACTAAATCCTTTCTGGAAGCAGACACACCCAGAGGTGTGCCTCACTAATCTCCTAGGCTACTAAATGTAAATAAATGGGCAAATGAGGTTAACCAGGACACCCTTGAAGAAGCCTTGTCCTTATCTGAGAAGGGAGGGTTGGACTTTTGCTCACCTGTAAAGATCTATTCTTGTTCTGTAGGTTGTGATTTGAAGCCAGGTAGAAGACAGTGAAACTTTGTTACATTAGAGGTAGGTGTGTAGGAGGTGAGGGGTGGTGTCTTAGGGTTTCTATTGCTGTGAAGAGCATGGGTCACAGCAACTCTATAAGGGAAAGCATTTAATTGGGGCTGACAATTCAAACCCTCACAGGTGGGGCACGTTCTTCTTAGCGGAGGAGCCAGGCTTTGGGTTGTGCATCTGGAAGGAGTCTTCTTAGATTCATTTTAATTGAAGTCAGGCAGAGCCCAGGTCTCTATCTTCGAGTGCTGCCTGTGCTGGGGAAGGGGGGGGTCATGTGTGAACGTGGTGCACGTTAGGAGAGGAAAACTCATCCTTTTAGATAGGTCGGGACTGTTTCTTAGGTATGGAGCTTGGCGCCATGGAAAGCATAGGTCTTTTGCTGTGTACCAAATCTTTTGGAGGGTCAGACAGTTTGACACAGTGGACCATGCTTCTTCTTGTAATTATTTCACTGATAGATGAACAAAGAATTCTCTTTTCCTTCCTATTGCACATACTTTCCCTCTCCACTCTCTTTTCATTTCTCTTTCTTACGAGTCATCTCTATGCATTGGGAGTCACAGCTGACACTTCCTTGATGGCCTAGTGTCTCCTTGGTTTTGCCAGGAATGCTGGACTCAAGGATGATCAGTATAAGAAATATTCCAGATATGTTCCCATGTTCCCAAAATTCTCCTGTAGAGCTCCCCCCATCTCTCTCTCTCTCTCTCTCTCTCTCTCTCTCTCTCTCTCTCTCTCTCTCTGTCTCTCTCTGTCTGTTTGTCTGTCTCTCTCTGTCTCTGTCTCTGTCTCTCTGTCTCTCTCTCTCTCTCACACACACACACACACACACACACACAGAGAGAGAGAGAGAGACAGAGAGAGAGAGAGAGAGAGAGATGGATCTTACTATACAGCTCTGGCTGTCCTGAAACTCAGAGATCTACCTGCTTTCCCTGCTGACTGCCTAGATTAAAAGTGTATGCCATGACTCTGAGTCTAGAGACCTCCCCTTTTTGAGTAGCTACAGTCTATAAGCTTGTTCAGCTTTGGACACAGGAGCCTAACCATGTGGATGGAATCAGATGGAGACAATCAGGGCATCGCTGGACAATGTAATACTGACTTGACTCATTGCGTACTTTGAAGTGTGATATGACCCTGGTCCTAGCTGATTGCTATGCCAATCTTATGTCTAGCAGATAAAACTCTTAAGTTTTTAAGGTTACATCCTTGCTACTATCGCCTGTATTTTAAATAAATTATTTATGCCAACAACTGTCCATATTTTTTCTTTAAGTGTGACGAGAAATTCTTAAATAGCAACAATTACCTTTAGTCTTATATTAGGAGGTGGCTTTGTTGGAGTAGGTGTGGCCTTGTTGGAAGGAGTGTGTCACTGAGGGGGTGGGTTTTGAGGTCTCATATGCTTAGGTTACGCCCAGTGTGTTTCATTCTTCCTTCTGCTGTCTGTGGATCAGGTTGTAGAACTCTCAGTTCCTTCTTTAGCACTATGTCTGTCTTCAGGCTCTCATATTTTTCACCATGATGCTAATGGACTAAACCTCTGAAACTCAAAGCCAGATCAATTTAAATGTTTTCCTTTATGAGAGCTACCTTGGTCATGGTGTCTATTCACAGCAATAAAACTAAAACACTTCCTTTGGATCTATTGGATTTTAGAGGCTTGCCAGAATTTCTTGATACCCAGAGGGACTTTAAGCACCAATGACAAAGGAAGGGGTATGTGTGTCAAGCCTTATGAAAAGTAAAGAAAGGTAGGAGCACTTACTTACCATAGCCTGTACAGGTGGTTTTAAATGTCCAACCACTGAATTATATTCCCTCACGCTATTGGAGGTCACAAAACCATTATCAGATCAAGAGAAAGATAAATTTCAACTCTTTGTCACTTTTTCTAAAGGAGTCCCCTTTCTTCAGTTTCTACATCTTCAACTTCAGATAATGTCTGTGCAATTGAAAGACATCTGACCCGGGGCTGGGGATTTAGCTCAGTGGTAGAGTGCTTGCCTAGCAAGCACAAGGCCCCTGGTTCGGTCCCCAGCTCCGAAAAAAAAAAAAAAAAAAAAAAAAAAGAAAGACATCTGACCCATAGGGAATACTATGTAATGGCATCCAGTCACATATATTTAAAGGTTGTCTTATGTGTGTACATGATGTATGTATGCACATGTTTGTGTGTGTGTGTGTGTGTGTGTGTGTGTGTGTGTGTACATGAATGTGTGTGTGTGTGTGTAGGCCAGAGGTTGATATCAGATGCCCTCACCAATCAATCTCCATTTTTTTTGAGATGGGATCTGAATCCAGAGCTCATTGATTTTACTAGGTCGATTGGCCAATTAGCTCAAGACATTCTCTTGTCTCTATGCTCTCAGCACAGCACCCAGCTTCTTTGTGGGTTTTTGGCACCCAGACTCAGGTTTTCCTGTTTAAAAGACAAACATTTTCCAACTGATCCATCTTCTCAGCCCCAATGTGTTCTTTTAGGAGAAAAAAAAACCTGCCTGGTGGCTGTCATGTTTGACAAGCACTGCTAAGTAGTGGTCTTACTGACCAAGAAGGCATCGACTCAGTTAAGAGGCAGAGAATGTGACTTTCAAACTAGTTCCAACTCTCAAATCTCACAGAGAAACAGGGGAGTGGCCCCGAAGTGCAGTGGTAGCACTGTTAAGAGATGAGAGCCCAACAGAAAGCAGAGCTTTCTCATAATCAAAGGGTAGTGTTGTCTCTAGATAACAGAGGCCAACTGAAGATTTATCAGTGATGGGGCAGAAGAAACAGGTGACAATCTCTAGAATATGCCAGAGTCCTGGGATGGGGGACGTCCCGGATGGTATATGGGGACTATTGTAGCTGAGACTCCTAGTAGTGGAAGGTTATGGCTCCTGAAGTGGCTACTTCCTGTAGCCAGCAGGACTCCCAGCAGAAGGACAAGGACAGCAACCTACTCATAAAACCTTCGACCCAAATTGTGTCCTGACTACAAGCTGTACAGGGACAAAGATAGAGCAGAGTCTGAGGGAATGGCCAACCAGTGAGTTCCTCACATTGAGACCCATTCCAAGGGCAAGAACCAATCCCTATCACTATTAATAATACTCTGTTATGCTTGCAGACAGGAGTCTAGCATAACTGTCCTCCGAGAGGCTTCACCCAGCAGCTAATGGAAAGAGATACAGCCAAACATTAGATGAAGCTTGGAGAATCTTATGGAAGAGTTGGGGGAAGGATTGAGGCACCCGGAGAAGACAGGGAGTTCACAGGAAGACCAATTGAGTCAACTAACCTGGACCTTTGGGGGCTCCCAGAGACTGAATCACCAACCAAAGAGTGAGCATGGGTTGGACCTAGGCCCTCTGCACATATATAGCAGATGAGCAGCTTGGTTTTCATACAGGTCCCCCAACAATAGGCATGGGGGCTGTCCCTGAGTCTGTTGCCTTTGTACCTGTGGGATCCTGTTCCCCTAAATGGACTGCCTTGTCTGGCCTCAGTGGAAGAGGATGTGCCTAATCCTACAGTGACTTTGTGTGCCATGGGGGTGGGTAATGGGGGAGGGTATGATACCTAGAGTGAGGCTCCCCCTTCTTAAAGGAGAAAGGAATAGTGGAATGGGAGAAGGATCTGTGTGTGTGTGTGTGTGTGTGTGTGTGTGTGTGTGTGTGTGTGTGTGTGTGTGTGGTTACTGTGAGGAGAGGGGGTTGATACTTTGATATAAAGTGAATAAATAAATTTAATACAAATAAATTCTCCTGCACACACACACACACACACACACACACACACACACACACATCTACATGGACATGTGTGCATACATATACAAACCTGATGAAGACCTAGTCTTAAAATTTAATGAGATTGTTCCTCTTTAGTATAAAAGTAATGGAAATTGTGGTTAGAGGAAAGAATGGAACATCATTAGATTTACTTTTGATTACCAAATATCTAATAAAAGAAGAGACATTTGTTTATCTAACATGAGCTAGTATTGAAAATTTAGAACTCAATTCTCTTTTTCAGCTCAAAGAAGAGTTCCCTCCTGAGTGAAGCCAGGATCCTTCCCCCTTGGAGAGAAGAACACACAGGGTAAGTTCCTCTGGGAGACGCAGAGGCCCTTCAGGGGTCCTTTGTTCTTACCACTTACATACCTCTGACTCCTAATGTGGATGGTGGGACTGCAAAAGGAAGCTTTAAATACCTCCCTGCATGGTAAGCCTCAGAAACCATCCAGTATTCTCCACCACCGTCCACCCCCATCCTCACACAGCCTCCTCTTCTATTTGACATAACACTGGTTGCCAGGTTACAGAACCACCCTTTTGCTGCTCCACAAAGGGTACACTCGGGCAACTCAACAATGAAAACAACTTGAAGGGAGACCAGCTGTACTTACAAATAAACATCCCAAGCACATTAATCTGCTGCAAGGTTTTATGAGGGGAAGCATAAAATTTTCAAATAAAGGGCTAATGGGAAATATGTCCAAAATGTTGGAATCAGTGATGCTCTACAGTAGAGAACTGCTGGGCTGGATCCATCAAACAAAACGTTACTAGCGACTGATTGAGTTTTAAGACCCCTGGCTCTCTACTCCCACACCTGAGTTGTATATTTTATCTGAAGAGCTGTTTCATGTTCCGGACTCAGCCCTGTTTGCAGGAGAGCTGTCACAGTTTTATGGCCTCAACTTTAAAGAGCAGGACATTTCTTTCCTGGAGAAGAAGGCTAATAGGAGGTAAAATGCAGGGATTATGGGCTCTCCCACAAATCCAGGCGAGCAGATGCTCTTCTTTTTGTAATCAAATGAATGTTTTCTTTGGACCCAGCTAGCTAGGAAGATCCTCTTTTAAAACAGTCCTGGGAACAGGAGGCATGTGCCAGGCCAGATGGGAGGAGAGGGTGAGGAAAGCAGGTGTTTAGCTCTTAGGAGTACCTGCCCTCCTCCCCCTCCGGGGTACATAATTGTAGATAATGGTGAGGTGATTTTCTTTGTAAAGTGAAAACTGGCGATGGCATATGGTTAGCCCTGCTCCCCATGTTGTGCTTCACTCCTCTTAACGACCTCCTTTCCCCTCCACTTCAGGAGGGCTGCTGAGCTCTGCTTCCCAGTCCCTTCTCAGCACTGCACTAGTTCAGCTTGAGTTGAAGACCACCTCCAGCCTTCGCAACTTTTCCTTCTCCTGTCCAAAGAAGAGCCTTTGGAACGGGTAGGGAAACAGGAGCAGCTTAAAGTCCTACTCTACACTCACCAGCTGTGTTTGGCCCTAAGAAAGTCACTCAGTGTATTAGTCATGGTTCTCTAAAGGGATGGAATTGATAGCTTGAATATATGTGGCATATATATCTATATCATATATATATATATATATATGCAGAGACACACATATTTATTAGAGTGGTTTATAAGAATGTGGTAGTTGTTCAGTCCTTGAGGTTGGATGTCTCACCGGTCCCAATTTGGTGCTAGAGTCCAAGTGGATTCCGAGAGAGCTGTTGTTTTTCAGGTTACATCGGAATCCAGCCCTACTCTCAGAGGAGATGAATTTGCCACCTAGAGTGAGGATGAGCAGGTCAAACGCAAAGGCTTCTTTCTTTCATGGCCTTTTATGTGAACTTCTCCTAGAAGGTATAGCTCAAATTTTGGATGGATTTTCCCACCTCAAATAATATGATTAGGACTATCCCTGCCTGGCAAGAGTGGCCAGCAGCTTGGGGTCTTTGTTGATTCCAGTTAGAGTCAAGTTAGCAACCACACTTAGTCTTGTTTACTTTTGGAGAAGAAGGACCAGTACCAGAACCACAGGGTCATTGTGACCCTGCCATGCATGCACTAGGTAACTGTTGTTTGGTTCCATGACTTGACTGTTGATTATAAAACACTCTTGTTTCTGAGTTTCAATTTCCCCAGATGAAGCTAAGAACCCCTTACAGGGATTAAGAGAATTAAGGGAAACATGCACAGAAGCTAGCACTTGGTACATACTGGATAATATGTTTTAGGAATACCTCTATTTGAGCAGAAATCAAGTCTGATTTCAAACACATCCCGAGAGGACAGAGCCAGGCTGACTCCATGACAGGCTACAAACTGGCAGTTTGGGAGACTAGGCCTAAGTTTCTGTTTCCCAGAACTGGAAAAGTCCAAAACAAATCAATTTCAGGGAAAAACCTAGCTTGAGCCAAGCTAGGTTGAATTAATCATCAAAGGTCCCCAACCCCCAGAACTTTAACCAATCACAAAGGCACCTATATCTTTGAAGATAGAACCAACCAATCAAGGCAAAAAAAAAAAAAAAAAAAAAAAAGCAAAAGTCACCTACTCCTAGCCTAACAGGCATTAAATTGACTCTGCAGAGTCCACACCTCTGTCTTCCATCCAGTCGTTTGGTAGAGCCCTGCATGCAGGGTCTCTGCAGAATAAACACTCTTTGTTGTTGCACATTATTTCAGCCTGGGGTATCATTCTTTGCAAGTCAATAGTTGAAGCCTAGTGAAGGCTGAGTACTTCATAATCTCCTCACCTTGCTCTTCATGGAGCATTACTTAATCCTAATTCCAATTCCATATGACCTTGGTTTGCTCCTCATCTAGGGGCCAGCTTGTATGCTTTGATATTCTCAGGTGAGCTTAATTTGCCCTGCTTGGGTGGCTCTCAATACCTTCTTTATTTTTTATATATATTTTTTAATTTATGAGTGATTCTATCAGTCCCTGGATATCATCAAAGGATGCCAGTGAAGGCTTTATACCCTGCATCTCAATGCAGAGAAAGTGGTTGGTCTATTTAGCTCCTCTAAGGATCAATTTCAAGCTCCTGTGGGATGAACAAATGTTTATCAGGAGGAGGAGGGGAAGTTGGATCGTCCTGGATATTTTCCTTCCCTTCCATTTCTATTCTGGGCTCCACCACTACTTTCACCACCCAATGCGCTCCAGTTTGGCATCATGGCAGAACAGAACAAACACAAAGAAAATTAGCACCTGGTTTGCAGAGCCTTGGGAAGATCTTAGCTCCAAAGGCAGCACTGACACAATCAAGTTTATGCCCGAATGAATCATCTCCAATGGACCTCTCTCTCTCTGTACTGAAGTAGACTTAGCCCTTCCCTCCATTTGCCTCCTGCTAGCTCCCAAGGTTCTTCAGTTCTTCTCCGTTTTGAAGCACAGTTCCCAGAGTGAGACCTTATTAGGTGATAGGGGACACTATCACCTAAGCCTTTTACTCATATATATCCCATCTCAGACTATCACCTTAATAAAGACTAAAGGAAGGAAGTCTGGCCCACACACCAAGGGGATGTTGCAGGTGCTAGGGACAACCACAAGTAGAGGTTCCAGGTCCTTCAACAACTGGACATGTGAGGAAGGGAATTTTCAGGACATCTGCCTCAGTTACTGCTTAGCTGTGGGAACCTGAAGGAATACTGTCTGAATAAGCCTAGATTCAAAAGAAATAATTGTAGCCATCCGGTTGGAGAAGTTTCTTGAAGGGCAGTGCACACCTGGCTTTCTGATCACTTCAACAATTCTTGGCTGTAGTATGGTCCTGATTATGTTCATGAGAGAGACTGAGTACCAAGCAGACAGTGTCCAGTCCAGGTACCTACCTACACTTGGGACTGACAGGGACCCAGGGCTACAGGATTTCTCAGACTGCAACCCTTTGGTTATGGTCCTCGTGGAATGGCTTGCCGTTCCTTCTCCAGCAGAGCTGGAAGATATCCAGGGCCAGCTGTGTGCTTTGGAAAGGAGCTTCTTTAATTTCTTAGCACATACTCTCTCTCTGGTGCAGGAGGATGAATGAAATGAACTTCTAATTTCACACCCTGGAACTCCAAGTACCAAACAAGAGTCAGCGTTTCTCAGCTTCAAGATACTGATTTGGCTTTTAGCAAATGAGTACACTCACAAGCTAGAATCTGCAAGTCCTCGGCAGGCAAATCTGGGAACCTCAGGAGCAAAGGGTTTCCAGTTACCCGCTGGCTTGTACTCAAAGTCTTCACTCTCCCTAAAGAATGGGTGTGAAGGCTCAGACTACGCAATGGTCTGGGAATGGAGACTTGGAAGAGTGTACTGAGGTTCCCCAGAATTACAACGCAAGCCTTTAGCCAGCAAGCAGGTGGTGAGAGAGAAAGGAAGAGAGAGGCGGGGTGTACTGTGTGGGTGCAATAAACATGGAGTACTGCTTCAAGATGCCTTGTCCAGGAGCTGGTGGGCTGGGCTCCTCCATCAGCGCTGGTTCAGACTGAGTATATTCTCCCAGAGCTCAAATAATGAGGCTCCTTTTCTCCAACATCATGGTATTTGGAGGTAAATAGGTTTAAATGAAGTCATGGAGATGAGGCCTCCATGACAGGAAGATGAGAAGACTTGAGTCCCCCTTCCATCCCATCACCATGGGCATGCAATAGGAAACTTACAATCTATAAACCAGGGAAGAGCGGAGCGTCTTCACGGCCTCACCAGACATGGAATCTGTTGACAGCTTCAGAACCGCGATGAATATATGCTGTCTAGGACGTCTAGTTTATATATTTTGTTATAACAATTCAAACGTTCTGAGTCGAATCTTGATAGTTTTTTCACTAGGGTTTATAGGGCCAGAGGAACCCAAGTGATTGTGTCCTTCAGTCTAATACTACTCCGAGAAGTGACGTCATGACTTAGGGACTTTACCTAAGTCAGGTCAAAATCTTGGCTCTAAAGTCAGAAAGACAATGGCCTTCATTGGTCACCACGTCTATATGCATAGAGAAAAACAGAGAACAGAGTTGTTATTCAGATAATCTACTAGGCAAGCCCTGTGGGGAAAGAAGCTCTTCACGGGGATCCATTCTCTGGAAGGATGAGACATCCCTGAACATGTGTTGGGACTTCTGGCTTACTTTGTAGAGATACATCCAGGGCCATTACTCACCATGCCCTTGCATAGCAGAATCGATTCCCCTGTAGCTTTTGAATTCACGAGCAGCCCGTTTTAGTAGCAGTTAAAATTCTGACTGGTACTTCTTGCTTGCACAAAGTTGGAGGAGCTCCTGAACATCTTTATGCTTGCCCTTCTTCACCTAAAACCCACCATAGTATTGCCTTCCTGAGACGGCTGGGAAGGCTCATGTGCTCCCCTCCTTCTCCCCTCAGAGAATTTTGTAGTTATTAACTGTCGTGCTACGACGCCATTGTTCCCGCTCTACTTTTCTGGACCCTGCTGTCCACTTTAACCAGCCCCACTGAGCTCACAGCCTGCAGAGCGTACATGTGGTATGCTTTATTTTGTCAGCATGGTGTTTATTACAAGTCTGAGCTTGAGTGTGTTTGATGGCCACACACTCTCGGGCTTGCTAGTCCCCCGTGCCTCATGCTTGAAACATTTATGGTACTTGTCATGCCTCTGTAGGCCCTGCTTCGCAGGCTTGTAACGACTTGTAGCGCAGAGCGGACTGAGCGGGAGTAGACCATGTGTCTGCAAGGAACTCTGAGGTGAGGCCAGAAGTCTGGAGTCACTGCTGTAGTGCCACCATGGCATTAGGGTGGCATTTCCCCTCCTCTTCTCTATGGCTGCTCCTGACATTGCTACCAGGAGCCAGACAAGCCCAAAGCGATGTTTCATGTGTATGTTTTCATATGTATAAGCGCATAGGTACACTCATGCATGTGTGCCCAAGTACATGAACTCTTGCTCCAGAGCCATGAAGTAACTGCCTTTGTGGCTGTCATACACTTTGTGATATTATTTTCCTCCAGTGGCCTCTTCTGATTCCTAGGTGGCGAGAGATGCTCCTATCTCTGCTGGTGTCTTGCATTCTGGTACTTTCTCTTCCATGGCAGCTTGAGATGCCAAGAGTGGGGCTCTAGGACCACGACTTCCACTTGATGGATGGCCAGCTCCTGCAGTTTCTTTTGGCTGTGGTTTCTTCGCAGGATGATTTCCCCCAGTTCTGCTAGGATGGAAGGGTGGTTGCAATACCAACCACAGTAGCAGGGCATGAGCTGTCAGGAGGCCATGGAGTTAAAGGCCCTTTTCCTTGAAGCTTTGAAATACATATTCTGAGCTTCAAGACAGGAGCATCCTTCCCTCAGCTGCCCGAATCTACATTAAGCACGTTGCAGTCCTGGCTTTGTAGTTGGCAGGCATGTCCTTGCCTTAGATCTCTCTTTGCCCTTGTTCCTTTAATGAGTTTATTTTGGAGTCTGGCTACTCAGATCCATTATCTTGACGGCCCACAAGGCTTTCTCTCTCCCTCTGAAGTGTTTCAGTTCCAAAAATAGTCCCTTCCCAAACCAACCTCCACATATTCTGTTCCTTCATACCAATATATCACACCATAATTAGTTCAAAAACTTCACATTGAGTTGGGGAAGGACCTTCCTTATCCTCATGGTCCTTATAATATCTGGAGATGACATAATAGATTTCTGGTTGGGGAAGGATTTTGGTGGCAGAACTAAGTAAAAGGAAGAAGCTGGGTAGATGGTGGAAGAAATGACCTGAATGTGACTTTCTAGAATCTTCTAGAACACAAAGGTTACTCATCTGAGGTCATGGTTAGTCTCCTGGGGAAAAAAAAAGCCTGCATGAGGGATTACCTTGATCAGGTTGACATCTAGGCCTGACTGCTGGGATTGTCTTGGTTGTCTTAATGGGCTCAGGAAGGCCTACACTACATGCAGGCAGCCCTTCTGCTGTGTAACACAGACACACAAGGACCTGTAGGAAAGAACGCTGTTTGAGTATTTGTTCACCTGGCTTTCACCCTAATTGTTAAGTTCATCTACTCTGTTGCTGCTGATCTCTTGTATGAGACAGTTGCCCATGGACTACTCAGACCACACACTGTAAGCCACAATAATAACATTCCTTTAAAACCGTATGCATTCTGTTAGTTTTGTTCCTCTAGAGCAGTGGTCCTCAGCCTTCCTAATGCTCCGATCTTTTAATACAGTTCTTCATGTGGTAACCCCCCCAAACCATGACATAATTTTGTTGCTACTTCATAACTGTAACTGAATCACAATGCAAATATCTAATATGCAGAATATCTTATATGTGACCCTTCTGTGAAAGGATCATTTGGACCCCAAAAGGGGTTGAAACCCACAGGTAGAGAACCACTGATCTACAGAACCCTGACTAATAAACATAGCAACTGAGATTTGCTCTTTTTTTCTTTCTTCTTCTGCATGGATTGTGCCTTTGGCTAAGGCTGGGCCAGCTTCATGGGAGAGAGTTTGCTGTTGGTTGTACTGTCAGGAAAATGCTTAGCCACAGTTAATCAGCCGTATTTCTGAAGGAATGCAAGAGCTTTTGCCTATCTCTCTCAGCCACCTGGGGGCAAGTCAGGACCAGCGAAGACAAAGATGTTTTTCATTCAAGCTAGACACTGGGCAGCTAGGTTTAAACTAAATAGGCCAAGGGAGGGAGTTGGATGATCTAGGTCTTATAAGAGTCAGCTTTGACCCTCTCCCCAGGATTCTGAAGCCTTCTTGACTAAATCAGAACCAGATTTTAGTTTCGTTAAGGAATATACTTGACATAGAGTCTGAGGCACAAAGACTCTGCAGTGAAAATGTAAGTCCCCCAGTGTCTTTACAGTTTTATTGCTGTGAAGAGACACCGTGACAAAGGCAACTCCTTTGAGGAAGCCATTTAATTGGGGCTGGCTTACAGTTTCAGAGGTTCAGTCCATTATCGTCATGGCAGGAAGCATGGCAGCCTGCAGGCAGATGTGGTGCTGGAGAGAAGCTGAGAGTTATACACCTTCTGCAGGCATCCAGGAGGGTCTTTTCCACACTGGGTGGAGCTTGAGCACTGGAAGACCTCAAAGATCACCTACACAATTCCTTCAACAAGGCCCTGCCTCCCAATAATGCCACTTCCCATGGACCAGGCATATTCAAACTATTATACCCACCTATATCCCACGCCCATCCTCCCAGTTTTCTTACTCCAAAGGCAATGTCTTATCTGAATCTATGAATGAAGTCTATAAATTTCTCGAGGTATAATCTATCTCTTCAAGATTATGCTAGCATTTTATGTGACAACTTTGTCTCATATTTCATATTGCACATCTTGATGATCATTCCATATTTGGAAACACAGAACTGCTTAAATATAATAATAGCTCTGTAGGTTGTCACTGTACATGCCTTTGTTGTTGCTGTTATTATTATTATTAATTTATTATTGAAAATCTATTCATTGCTCCTACAATAAATTTTGACCCCAATTTCCCCTCCCTCTACTTCTCTCAGCTCCTCCCCCCCACCTTCCCTAGCCTCCAGAGCCACCATCCTGCCTCCCTTTCTCTTCAGAAAGGAATGGGCCTCCAAGAGACATGCCAAGAGCCAAACACAACTTAACAAGTACAATAAGACAAGGCAAAAGCCCTCATCAGCGCTGGGCAAGGCAACCCAACAGGAGGGAAAAGAGTCTCAAAGAGCAGGCAAAGGGGTAGAGACACACCTAGTCCCACAGTTAGGAGTCTCACAAACCCATAAGCTAACAGCCACAGATCCATGCAGGCCCAGGCTTGCTGTTTCAGTTTCTGTGAGCCCATATGAACCCTCTTAGTTGATCCACTGGGCAATGTTCTACTGATGTCCTCCATCCCCTCTGACTCCTGCATTTTTTCCTCCTCTTCCTCCCTCCAAGTTTTAAGAGGAGGGGCATGATGGGGACCTCTAATTTAGGGTCTCTCTCTCTGCATAATGTCTGGCTGTGGGTCTCTGTTCATTGATTTTTTTTCTTTTCCCTTTCCTTTTTTCTTTTTTTTTCTTTCTTTTTTTCTCTTTGTGTCAGTTGTGTCTGGTTTTACCCTTGGTCTCTGGACTGTGTATTAATTTGTTTCATGCTCTACTGATGTCCCTTTGGGTGGATGCTAGTCTTTTGATTTTAGAAGAGCAATGTTGCAGTAGGTATCACAGATACTAATTTGTAGGCTAAAGCTAGAAGTGGCAGGTTAGATCTAGAGTTGCCCTTGGAATCTTGATACCTGCTGTCTCACTGTCCTCTATAAAATTCCGGGTGTCTTCCAAGCAGTGCATAAAAATGCCAACTGCCACATCTGCACCAGCAGCATGGTAACAAGATTTTTGGCTTTTGCCAGTCTGTTCAGTGATGGTATCTCATTGTGGCATTAATGTAGATTTTTATTAACAAGGCTGTTTTTGGATCTTTCTTGTATATGTGCCCATTACATGTGTACTTTGGAATCTCTTTCTCTGTGAGTCTGCTAATTCCTTCCCCAGTTTTGTATTGCATTGATGCTTTTTTCCTGTTGATTCGTTGATACTTCTTGGATAGGGCATTTCCTTTTCTGTGCTTTATATTTCCAAGTGACAAGACATCATTGCTTAGTGACTTCGTCTCACTGTGTCTCCCTTCCACTCATTCTTTCACCTGTGCAAAGGAGGAGTCAATTATCCAGTGGCTAAGCTTGCTGGTTGGTTGTGTGCCTATCTAGCTCAGATTCCTCTCTGTCCCTCCCCTGGGACATTGTTCTACAGGGAACATGCACCTCAGGCAGCCTCTGGCTATGTCCTAAGATTAGTCACAGAGGTCTTATACTTGCCAAAAGATGGTTGTGGGCTTTCAGAGCTGATGGGTAGGAAGATCTGCAACACTTTGTGATTTTGTACTGGGAGGCCTTCTGTTTACATACTAAGGTTGGCTGCCCCAGTGGTGAGAAAATGACTTTTTAGTATTAATCTGCCTACTCCTTTGTTGGTAGAGTTTTGACAGGACACTTTGTTATTTATTAGATCTCCAAATGCTAATGAGTTTTAGAAGTATTAAAAAGACTAATTTTACTCAGGACACACAAAGGCGAAATTCCTCTAGGACCGGACACCTCTGGTTTCTAGCTGGCGTTTGGACCTCCCTGATCCCGGCCCACAGCTCCCTGCTCCCAAAAGCTATGGGAGAGAGAGCGGATTGCCCAGAAGTGTGGGCAATCCTGAGACTGCAGGGCAGGAGAGACCGCCACTTCTGCCCACCTTTGCCCACATCCTTGGCCCAAGAGGAAACTGTATAGTGCCTCTGGGTATGGGAAGATTGCAGCAGTCAAGCTGCAGGAGCCCTGCAGTCCAGACTGTGCCTGGATCTGAAAGGACCCGGTCAACCAACTCCCTGCACTCAAATCCCGTGGGAGGGAGAGCTAGACCTTCAGAGGGGCAGACATGCCTGGGAAACCAGAGGAGACTACTCTCTGCCCACATTTCTGACTCTAGAGTAAAACACCTAGTGCCATCTGGGCCCCTGCAAACAGGGACCTAGGAGAAGTAGGGGCAGGCCCTTCTGGTTCTTGCACACGGGGACAGCTGAAAGCCAGTGGACAGGAATGACTACATATCTGAGAGCAGAACACTCTGTTCCCATAACTGGCAGAAAGAAAACAGGAAAACAGGTCTGCAGCACTCCTGACACACAGGCCTATAGGAAGGTCAAGCCACTCTCAGAAATAG